>NW_021828581.1:0-8009 GCF_006345805.1 Octopus sinensis
CACAGTATGTGACTGGTACTTATTTAATCGACCCCCGAAAGAATGAAAGGTAAAGTCGATCTCCGCAGAATTTGAACCCAGAACGTGAAGACGGACGAAATCCTTTCTACTATAGGCACAAGGACTGAAATTGTGGGGGAGGGGACTAGTCGACTACCACGACCCCAGTCTTTCACTGGTACTTAATTTATCGACCCCGAAAGAATGAAAAGCAAAGTCGACCTAACCATTTCACCCTGCGCGCTAACGATTCTGCTTGCAGACTGCCTTGGCACCTTTAAGGGGATTTGGTACAGCAGTGAATTTTACTTCTCTGTGGTACCTGCTTTTAAGAGAACTAAATGCTTCAGTGAGGTGTACCTCTCAATGGTACCCATCTATAATCGTGAGGGCGCGTGGCTTAGTGGTTAGGGCATTCGGCTCACGATTGTAGGGTCGTGAGTTCAATTCCCGGTGACGTGTTGTGTCCTTGAGCAAGACACTTTATTTCACGTTGCTCCAGTTTACTCAGCTGGCAAAAATGAGTTGTACCTGTATTTCAAAGGACCGGCCTTGTCACACTCCGCGTCACGCTGAATCTCTTTGAGAACTACGTTAGGGGTACCCGTGTCTGTGGAGTGCTCAGCCACTTGCACGTCAGTTAAACGAGCAAGTTGTTCTGTTGATCGTATCAGCTGGGACACGCGTCGTCGTAACCGACGGAGTACCTTACTGTTTATAATTGTAGGGGGTGTAATTTAGCTGTTGTTGCTAACGAGTCAATACAATAATGTTGACAGGACAATGACAGCTGAACATGTAACATTGTAAGGTAAACGAAGACATACAGACTCTGTCTGTCTGTGTGTTGTGTGTGTGTGTGTGTGTGTGTGTGTGTGTGTGTGTGAGAGAGAGTGTATGCTATATGTGCTTGCCGATGTATATGTGTGTGTGTGAATGCTGGTTGTGCGTAGTTTGATGTTAGCTTGGACGTAGGTGGGTGCGCATGAGTGATACGGTGTGTGTGTGTGTGTTTGTTGTGTGTGAGGATGTGTCTGAGAGTGTAGGCATAAGTGTGTGTTTGGGGGGTAGGGTGAATGCGTTTGGTTGTGTATGTGTGTGGTGTATGTGTGTGGTGGTATGCGTGCGTTTAGTATGACTGTGTGAGAGTAAATGTGTGCGTGGGGTGGGGAGAGATGTGGAGTATATATATGGGTGTTGTAGTGTGTAGAGTGAGTGTGTGTGTGTGTGTGTGTGTGTTGTGTCTGCGTGTGTATGTGTATGTGTGTTTGTGTATTGGCATGCGTGAATGGTGTGCGCGTGAGTGCGGGGTGCATGAATGTGAATGTTAAATGTGTGTGTGTTTATGCAGACAATGCTTGGACGTGTGTGTCTGTGTGTGTGTGTGTGTGTGTGCGTGTATGTGTGTATGTGTGTGTGTGTGTGCGTGTATGTGTGTGTGTGCGTGTATGCGTGTTTGTATAATTCTTGGCGTGACTGGATTTCGAAGGTGTTTGTGTAGTCATGTGTATCTATCAGAAAAGGTTTAGCTGAAGACGTGTATGCGCATGTGTAGTAACGTGTGTGTGTGTGTGTGTGTATATGTGTGTCTGTGTGTGTATGTGTATGTGTGTGTGTGTGTGTGTGTGTACGCACGTTCACGTCTGTTTCGGTGTGTCTTGATCAGGTGCTTAATGGTGTATAGTGCGGATGGCGCCGCACTGCATTGGTGGCGGACCTGAAGGCCGTCGACAAAAGCGAAGAGAAAATAGTGCACTGGCTACAAATATTCTACATTCCAAGGGTGGAGCTACACGAGCGCATTAGTGCATTGGGGTGCTCAAACTCTCGCATGTAGCGGGCGTATGCATGCGGATATGTATTTATACGTGCAAGCGTAGCTGTGTCGTAAGACGCTTGCTTCCCAACCACATGGTTCCAGGTTCAGTCCCACTACGTGGCACCTTGGGCAGGTGTTTTCTACTATAGCCCCGGGCCGACCGAAGCCTTGTGAGTGGATTTGGTTGACGGAAACTGAAAGAAGCCCGTGATGTATATATATATATATATATATATATATATATAGATATAGATAGAGAGATACATAATACATACATACATACATACATACATACATACATACATACATATATACATACATACTTATACAAACTGATATATATATATATATATATATATATATATCCATACATACATACATATATACATACATACTTATAATACTGATGTATATATATATATATATATATATATATATAATATATATAATATATTATAATTACATACATATATATACATACATATATATATATATATATATATATATTATATATATATATACACATACATACACACGGTGTGCCTTTGTGTTTATATTTGTCCCCACAACTGCTTGACAGCCGGTGCTTAAGTCCGCGTAACTTAGCGTTCGGCAAACCAGACCGATACAATAAGTAATAAGCTAAAAATAAGCAGTAGAGTCGATTCATTCGATTAAAAATTCTCCAAGGCCGTGGCCCAGCATGGCCGCAGTCTAATGACAGATTCAAATAAAAGGTAAAAAAAAAGTAAGTGGGTGGGACTGATGAGTTCCTGGCTTTAAGGGTGTCGCGAAGGGCCCGGTTGGAGGCCCAACATTCCGAGATCTTTTACAAGGGCTTAGAAAAACTGAAGGACCGCTGCAATAAGTGTGTGAATCTGAGATGGGAATATGTTGAATAAAATCATAATTCACTGATCCTCCTGAATTTTCTTTTTCCCAAATTGTGGGTTATTATTTCTCTGTCCTCGGGATTATCCTTCCGACGGATTTCATTATAGCGTGCCTTAGCTACAGCGTCATGTCTCATCAGTAGATAATACCGTGATTATTTTCGGACATGTGGGTGATATCTTCAGTGTGAAATTTGAGAATTTATTGTGTTTTTGAGAATTTATTGTGTAACCTCTTGCTGGGAAGAAAGGTGACAATCTAGAAACAACCTCTAACCCGAACGACTATTACAAGAATCGTGCTTCGGTTACGGCATTTACCGTAAGGCATTTCCTTGTCTTCTCGTCGATTTTACAAGTAAAACTTATTTGCGTAGGAAGGAAAACGACAAAGAAACATACGGAGAAATAGAAAATACACACACAAAAGACGCGACATGCTCAATCCCTCGTCAGTCCTGGACCAAATATCATTACAATTTCGACACTTACGGTAAGTATTTTGTTCAATTTGGCGGTGTCACCAAGATAAGCTGCTCGGGTGTGGCCTTCCGTGTATACATATATAATTACAGGCTTTTCTCTCTCAATATATATATATGTGTGTGTGTGTGTATGTGTATGCGTTGTGTGAGCGTGTGTGTGTATGTGCGTGTGTGTGTATGTGCGTGTGTGTGAGTAAGCACATATATACACACACACGCACAAACATTTATAATGTATATACAAGTGCACGTATAGACATCCTACACGTAGACACAAACCACATTGGAATTAGGAAGGGACAAATAGAATGCCTTAAAGATTGCAAGTGTAGGTGATGAATGGCTGGGTCCGTTTGGACACAAAATGTTTTGATAATGTGGTGGTGGGGATGAGGAGAACGTCTGCTCGAAACTGCTGAGGCAGCAGGAAGTTGTGAATAGAAGCCATTTGACACAACAACAGCAGGATTGTGTAACAAATGATACTTTGGTTTGGCTATTGTTAATGTTGTTTCTGCTGCTGTTGTTGTTGTTTACTCCAAACTGAACTCTCCTCCGATAGAACCACGATCAGAGACGTCTAAGCCTTTGACTTCGCACTTTCCCAGACGGTAGGATGTAATTTGAGTGATAGTTGGCTGCTACTTCTATTAAGACAAAAGGCCATATAGATATCTCAAAAAAAGCACCCACAATGAATATTAACCCGGGGTAGATTCAGGATGACATGGAAGAATTACATCAAGTAGAAATACGTCTGTAGACTCAGAGTCATTCTGTAATTAAATAAGTAGTTATGTATATAGATGTGTGTGTGTGTGTGTGTGTGTGTGTGTGTGTGTGTGTGTGTGTGTTGAATGTATAGCAACATTGGCTTTAAAATTACGGATACAGTCCCCCGTTCCACAGGGACATTCCAAACCTATGTTTCACACAGAATCGAAAACAATACGCCGTGATTGCGTATTAAACTTCTTAACCGCAAGGCATTCCGTCCACACCTATATGCAAGAGAGAAACACCCAGTGCAACGACAACACACACACTCAAACACGCATGCTTACATGCCTCGCACACACACACACACACACACACACTCCATCTTGGCTATCGCCGGCACCACTACCACCATCGCCGCCGTCGACGCCATTATCGTCCTCCCCCACACAAAGATGCCATTACACATTCCCAGCTGGAAAACGTTATTCTATGTTCTGAGGGAGAAAGTCAAGGAATGTAAGTTGCAACATAATATATACATACATACATATATATATATATATACATATATATATATAAATATATATATTTACACACACACACCAAGTACATATTACCTCTTATACATATATATACACATACATATTCTTATTTTCATTAAGATACCCAATAACAATCTGTGTCACATATATATATATATAATATATATTATATATATATATATTAGATATATATATATATATATATATATATATATACATATATATATATACATATATATATATATATATATATATATATGTATATATATATATATAATATATATATGTGTATTATATATACATATATGTATATGTATATATATATAGTTTATACATGTATGTACATATATACACACACATAACTAAATAATTATGTATACACACGTGTGCGTTCCCATATCTATGTTCTGGGAGCAACATATATATATATATATTAACATGCCATAGTGTACGTACATGTGTATGTGTATAAGTGTGTGTATACAAATGTATGTACACACACATATATATATATACACATACATACACATACGCCACAGAGTTTTTTCATACATCCATTCATAAACATCTTCCACACAAGATTTACGCCTACGAGAATATCAATTACCTACATAGACGAACGCACACACAAACACACACGCACACACACACACACACACACACACACACATATTCATATGCGTGTGTATGTATACAGAAATTTCTGTACACACAAGCATTGGCAAGCATATACAACTAAGAGACGTACAATCCATTACATATACATATTTCTTTCGAGCAAATATAAAGCGTAAATTCCCGCGTAGATTATTCTCCAGCCGTGTGAATGAAAAAAACCTGCTTCGGCATTCGCCCTGCGCATCCACACACATAACAACATACTGCGTGCTCTGCATACATAACCAGAAACACACACACACATATACTGACCACTATATACATATATACATCTATATCTATCTATAATATATATATATATATATATATATATTATATAATATATATATATATATATATATACATATATATATATATACATATCTATAATATATATATATATATATATATATATATATATATATATATATATAGATATTATAATTTTAATATAAATACATGTGTGTATAACTAGCTAGATAGACAGGTACTCAAACATATATGTATATATATGCACACACATGCATATACATACGTATATATATATCTATTTCTATCTCACTCTCTCTCTCTCTCTCTCTCTCTATATATATATATATATATATATATATATATACAGTGAAGAGAGGGACAGAATGGGTGAGCGACAGACAGACAGACCGAGAAATAAATGTGTGTGCTGATATACAAACATACGTATCGACACGCTTACTTCTACGCACGCATATATTACTACAGGCAAACACACGCACACACACACATGCACACACACACACGCAAAAACGCCCACGCACAATCAGGTGTATAGAGCCAAGCAGTTACATAACTAAGCATCATATTATATACACAAACATGTGTAGAAATGCAAAATAAACAAACACTGTGATATACATCCGTGTAACGATGAAGCCACGGTATCTACATTCATATTTATCTACACCCGTGCCATCTTGAATTCCAGCGTTCACATATACCAGTCACGTGATTTTGCAATGTATGTGCCTATGTGTATGCGCATGTGTGAATGTGTATGAGTGTATATCTCTCTAGCAATCTATCTATCTTTCTATCTCTCTGTCTGCCGTTATCTCTTCGGCTTTCGTTAGTAGCTACTATCCACTGCCATTTGCATACTAACACAAAATCCAACCAAAGAGGCAGAAATATTCATTTAGCCAAGGCACCAACACTCCTTCTCAATTTTCATCTACTACTGATGTATTTTTGCTATTTAACACAGTACGTCCATAACATATATTATCTCTGGATGAATACTGCTGCTAATTTGGCTTTTCGCAATGTATTTGCATTGAATATGATACACAGAGGTCTGTTTTAGCTTAATACTGTTTCTGTTGTATATAAAGTGAATGGCTGCCATCCAATGATTGACACAAATAAAATATACTCTGTGTATATGTAAGTATGTATGTTTTGTTCTCTCTCTCTCTCCTCTCCCTATATATATATTATATATATATATATATGGATATATATATATATATTATATATATATAATATATATATATATATATATATATATATATACAGATAGATAGATAGATAGATAAAATATCGATAGATAGATAGATAGATAGATAGATAGATAGATAGATAATAAGATAGATAGATAGATAGATAGATAGATAGATAGATAGATGTATATATACATACACGCACACACACATAAGTATACGCAAGTATATATAACTGATAGTTGCAATAGAGTGGTAGTAGAGATGGCTAGCCACTAAACCTTTTTTTATTTTCTCTCCCTGTTTATTTCCGTGTTCTTTTCTGTCGAAGAGCGTGGGCTCGAAACGTAAAATACTTTTTCACTTCCCGAGCGTTAAACCAATTCATCTTACAAACACAGGACAACATGATAGAAGAATCCGGGCTTTGACGTACGAGAGAGAGATACTAAAGTTGTCACTATGAAGCTGGCCTTAAATGGAGACCTTCGTTACAACTCGTGCAAGAGGCTCAAGGAACACATTGTGACAGCCAAGACCAAGGAGAACTACTTGACGAAGCCGAAGAACACGCCGAACAACAGGTAGCTTGCATGCTCTCCATGCGGTATCCCACGTATCATGAAAACCGGGTTCCCTCAAACAGTGATGGTATTTGGGTTCGTTTCTAGCGAGGGTAATGTCATACTGCCCCATACCTGTTATCAGGGCCTTGGGCTCAATTCAGATAGCTATGTGAAGCTGATGTAGAATGTGGTCAAAACCCAGCTGGAGAAGATTGCTGCTGGAAAACCATATGTGTGGCAGCAGCATTCGGCTCTTCGGCATGCCTCTGGAAGGAGTTAGAAGTAGTTGTCGGAGAATTTCTACAACTTCACCAGCCCTAATTTCGAGTCTTTGGATTCCCCAGATTATAATCTGATGGATTGCTATGTGTGGAGCGTAGTTGAGAAACATATCCACCGGTCGGATTGTAATACCAAGGCCGAGCTGGTGGCCAAGATGAAAGACGGGTTCAAAGATCTTCCCTGGGACATAAGGAGGAACGCATAAACATTCTTCATTTTATCCCTGGAAAGACCTTTTATTTTTGGATGGGAGAGTGGGTGCTTTCGCTTCCTTTAATGCAAACTGTCAAATTTAGCCCGAACACTGTGTACATGAGTGATAACCCCTGATTTCAAATGACCTCATTCTTCTACTGGAGAGCTCGGGCACCAACAAGGGTTAATGCCAGCTTTTGACGTTCGGGTTCAGGTTTACTATTTTGGGTGGATCTCTTTTCCCACAACCTAAGCGAAAAACCAAATATTTTGAACCGTGGCAAAGCTGCAGGAGGTGCCTCAACAAGTGTATATATATATATATATATATATATATATATATATATATATATATATATATATATATATATATAT
>NW_021828582.1:5000-8058 GCF_006345805.1 Octopus sinensis
GACCGAAAGTATTCTGATCTGGATCCTCCAGTTATTCTGTACATCGAGGACTAAATTTTCTAGTGTTTTCCCACAGCAAGACAGCAGAGCGATATTTGATAGAGATTTGGCAAGAACTCTCACCTTCTGTGCTTGACGTAGTTGATAATGTTCCATTATAAGAAGAGGTAGGCATGACTATATAGTAGGAAGCGCGCTTTGGAACCATGTGGCTCTGGGTTCGGTTCCACTATGTGACACCTCAGGCAGGTATCTTTTACTATAATACCGAGCCAACTAACGCCTTGTAAGTGAGTTTGGTTGACAGAAACTGCATGCAAGCTTATCGTATATATTTATGTATACGTGTGTATATCTGTATGAGTTTGCTTCTGTTTGTCCGTCATCAACGCTTCGCAACCGGTGTTAGCATGTTCAAGTACCCGGTATAGTATAAGTACCCGGTATAGTATTGGAAGGCGGCGAGCTGGCGGAAACGTTAGCACGCCGGGCGAAATGCGTAGCTGTATTTCGTCTGCCGTTACGTTCTGAGTTCAAATTCTGCTGAGGTCGACTTTGCCTTTCATCCTTTCGGGGTCTTTGTAATCGACTTTAATACCTATGTCTGTCCTTGTTTGTCCCCTCTATGTTTAGGCCCTTGCGGGTAGTAAAGAAATAGGTATAGTATAAGTACCAGACTTTAAAATAAGTGGAGTAGATTTGTTTGCCTAAACCCCTCGCATAGTCACGGTCCAATAACTGAAACAAAGGGAAAATAAAAGTTCTCTCTGTTTATCTATCCGTTTGTCTGTCTGCCACTTGCGTTCTCTCATCTCCTTTTTCAATGTTCGCAAAGTCACGTGTATGCCAATTTTCCAAATGTCTGAAAATGTCTTCGTTCTTCGTTCTGGCGGTTATAGGAGACAAACCGCTGAATATAAAGATTTAAACAGAATAATAACGTTGTAAATATATCGCCATTGATCGACAAAAATCGATAAAACTACCTGTATATGCGAATGCTATAGACAGGGCCATGTATATTATGAAACTAATTAGACAGCAAATGAAATTTCGTTCGTTAATTTTAACTACATGTAAATTTAGTCTTCAAATTACAACAGAAGCGTTTACATAAATTATTTCAATTATGCGTCAGCATATAACAGCATAAGCTAATGTAAATATATTTGCTTGCTTCCAAAGTGTGTATATGTGTGTGTATAAGTTAGTGTTTGCGTTATGTCTACGTGCAATTTGAATTTTACAAGGGTATTATTATTATATTTTCTTCATTGTGTTGAGTGTGTCTACAAGGAGGTAGATAAAGTATGTTTATATATATAAATACATGTATATATTTACATGTAATATATGTGTAGAATATATATATATATATATATAATATATATATATATATATATATATATATATATATGCATCTACATCTATATAGTTATTACATGTAGAGGTAGGTACGTACATATATGTATGTATATATGCATATGTTTTATTTATTAATTTTTTATATATATATACATACATATATATATATATATATATATATGCATATATATATATATATTTATATGTAATGTATATATATATATCTAATATATATATATATATATATATATTATATATATATCAGTTTTATTCAATATACTCCCCTCTCAGATTCACACATATATTAGTGGTTCTGAATTTGTTTTCGAATTCCTGTAAAAGAACTCGGAATGCTGGGCCTCCAGCCAGGCCTTTCGTGACAGTCTTAAAACCAGGAACCTTTCAGTGTGTCTTCTTGTGTCTACATCTCTCTCTCTCTCTCTCTCTCTCTCTCTCTCTCTCTCTCTCTCTCTCTCGATATATATATATATGTACTTTTATCAAATCTGGAAAGGTTATCACAAGACTGTTACTCAGGGTTCCACGCTCTCGTTCCTCGGACAGGTGAACGTGACACTCTCACTTACAATCTTATGATAATTTTGCAACTTTAACGAAAGCATATTACTATGCCTCTGATATTCAAGTACATTTTACTGTGCTCACCTATGTGTGTGTATGTATATATATATTTGTGTGTGTGTGTGTGTGTGTGTGTGGTGTGTGTGTGTGTGTGTGTGTGTGGTGTGTGTGTTGTAAAAGTGCTTGAATTTTTGACGTAGGTCTGAAAATTCGAAAAAAATTAAGTTTTATTCCAAAAACACACCAGTTAATGCATATTCCTGTGCAGCAAAGTGCAATGTCTGCACACCTATCTTATTCTTTTTATTTTTTGTTTGTTTTGAAGGTTACTTCGTACTTTCTATTTTGTGTAATATTTTTAAAAGATTCAATGAACTACGTTTTAGTATTATGAGTAGATGTCTGCACGAGACTAATAAAAAAAGACAGACAATTAATACTGCTTTTTTTGTATATATATATAGATAGGACTCACATTCCATTCACTATCAGTTACCATATATATACATATATATATATAGATAGATAGATATATGTATATACACAAACCTAAATCTGTTATCACATATTTTCGGGTGTTGTGTATATAAAGTTCCCATTGTATAATAAAGCTTGTAAACATTCCTTCAGTCTATAGAAAGCGCCATCATTTTGTGCTAATTTCATTACCATATTGTTCAGTTAGACTAATTAACGGGTATTCTTTTTATTATGTAGTTACGTAGTATTGTCTCTTGTATATTGTCTTCCAAGTGGCTTTCAAAGCCCCTGTTCATATGGAAGCAGACGCACATACATACAAAATTCATTCTGAATGGCATTTATTCACCCAGGATGAATATGCCTTTTATAGAAAATTAAACTTCCAGCCAAAACGAATTTCATAATAAATTTGACATCACTTCTAGTACTGAGTCTGGCCATCAGTAAATAACCCGTTATTGTTTGTAAAATTAATGAAAACAATAACCTTAGAAAATAAACATTTACATCCATTGGCGCAAGCGTGGTTGTGAGGTAAGAAACCTGCTTCCCATCCACATGGTTTCGGGTTCAGTCTTACTGTTGCGACTACTATGGCTTCGGGCCAACTAAAGTCTTGTGAGTAGAT
>NW_021828583.1:0-2500 GCF_006345805.1 Octopus sinensis
AAACACACCAGCAACGGTTGTCAAGCAATGCTGGGGGGACAAACACAGACACACAAAACAATACACACACATATATATATACATATATACGACAGGCTTCTTTCAGTTTCCGTCTACCAAATTCACTCACAAGGCATTGGTCGGCCCAGGGCTATAGTAGAAGACACTTGCCCAAGGTGCCACGCAGTGGGACTGAACCCGGAACCATGTGGTTCGTAAGCAAGCTACTTACCACACGGCCACTTAGCAAGCTACTTACCACATTTCCCCAGTATAGATGAATAATAAACACTTAAACAACAGAATATTTTGAAATAATGGACTATAAGTGATTATCCAGTAAAATTTGAATTGAGGACTGTTTGTGTCTAACTTAACGAAAAACTCTATATGATACAACGCAGAGTGGATAAACAAAAGACAAAATATTTAAATCGAAGGATATTAAAATGAAGACCCTGAAGAAACTGTACCGGTATCATAGAAGGGTTGCAACTGCAACAGTTAGTAACCGGTACAGTTGAAACATGTGTAGGTCTATGTATTTATATATATATATATATATATATATATGTGTGTGTGTGTGTGGGTGTGTGTGGTATACATATATATATATATATATATGTGTGTATATAGATATACACCATATATATATACATACATATAGTATTATGTATATATATTATATACACATATATATATATATACATACATAATATATTATATATAACATATATATATACACATATATAATACCATATATATATATACATACCGATATATATATATATAAGATATATATATTATATATATATATAATATATATATATATATATATATATATGGTACATGCCCATACTTATGGAGGCTCGGAGGAGTTCACATTCCAGCAAGGAGAAATATTCTCAATTAAGACCAACTTCACATGTGCTTCCCAGAACCTTATCTATGTCCTTACCTGCTCAGGCTGTGGCCACAATTATGTGGCCCAGACGAGCCTTACTTTGAGACGAAGAGTCACGCTGCATAAAGAATAGATTCGTTTTCCTCAGTACAGGTAGATAGCCCTGAGCGAACATATCGACAGATGCGCAAGAAATAAAACGCCGAATTCCCATATCTTTCCATTATACCAATGCAAAGATTTATTCTCCTTACAAGAACGCCTAAACAAGGAAAACCTTTTCATTCAAAAGTACAGATCATACCTTAATATACAAACTTGACCACTTCAAAAATTAAACTGAGGAGTTAGTTGTCCCCCTTGCCACTGATTACGTCCCTTGGTCCACTCTCTAGATTCATTCTTATTTTTCAAGCATCCAAAATGTCAAGACCCCTGTATTTATTGACTTCTTCTTTCCTTTAAAAATCGCCACGAACTTTCTGGACAACCCAATATATACTGACAAAATGTTACATTAAATAAATGTACAACAAATGGAATCACAAAGGAATACCTACCTTTGTTAGGTACGTATATAATTACTGGTTCGGGTAGAATATCGTCTGGTAGAGTTGTACCGTTGATGTCTTCGGCATATACATTTAAATGGATTTTGTCATCGTAGTTATAGCCCAAGCGTAAGAGGCTGTGGGTTATTTCGTGTTTGTAATAGCGATCGAAACCCCAGTCGTTCTCTTCACGGCTTCCGTACACCAATATGGAAGCCAGAATCATGGGGACACTCCTCTTCACATTGTCCCTGGAGTTTTCATTCACTGCTACTTGGATCTTGGCAGACGTTTTGATTCCGCGCAGTAAGAACCCAATAAAAACACGGTCTTTTTTTTTCAGATCCTCGATGCGAGTATAAAGATCAGGGATACCAATAGACATATCAGCCCCTAGATTAAGGGACTCGAACTCGTAATGTAAATTGCTCCGATAATCGTGCAATTGATCGGGTGTCGAGTGTTCAAAGGTAATCAAATTAGTGTTGATAGGCGGACCGTCGGAGAACGGTTTCAAAAGACGGTGAAGGTCAGATTGTATACAGTGAGCCGCTGACGAGAGGCCCCGATAGACCTGCAAAGCTTGCCACGTTGCCCACAGACGATCCACTTGATTGCTATGCATCCAGAACAGTGGATCGAACGACATGTGGTCCAACGTTGGGAATTCCGGCTCCGAGAAAATGTTGTAGAAGCTGTTTTGTAGGACTTCCAGTTGGATTTCGAAATCGCAGAAGTCCTCCTGTTCGAAAGCGAGCAGTAACTGGGAAAAGAGGGACCCGTGTTTCTCGTCCCCAAGATTCTCGGTGATCCTGAAGCAAAGAAATATAAATCAGCCATCATCAAGGACAAAGCATTAAAATAAGGATCAGGTTTCAAACGTGAATTATTGAGAGGTTGAGGAGACAGAATGGTTCTGGAAATAGGGTGTCGCTCTCAGGATTGTATATGCAAGCAAATATATATATTATATATATAGTATATATATATATATATATAATATATATATATATATATATATACAACTAATGTAGGATAAAATTTT
>NW_021828584.1:0-7963 GCF_006345805.1 Octopus sinensis
TGTCATTTACTCTGAAGAGCTCAAGTTGTCGTTTACTCTGAAGAGCTCAAGATGCCATTTACTCTGAAGAGCTCAAGATGTCATTTACTTTGAATACCTCAAAATGCCATTTACTCTGAATAGCTCAAGATGTTATTTACTCTGAAGAGCTCAAGATATCATTTACTCTGAATACCTCAAAATGTCAATTACTCTGAATAGCTCAGGATATCATTTACTCTGAATACCTCAAAATGTCTATTACTCTGAAGAGCTCGAGATATCATTTACTCTGAATACCTCAAAATGTCAATTACTCTGAATAGTTCAAGTTGTCATTTACTCTGAATAACTCAAGATGTCATTTACTCTGAAGAGTTCAAGATGTCTTTTACTCTGACTTTTCCCGTCGCCGTTCACTCAGATGAGAAATCGAATAAACTTTACTTTTTACTCTTTACTCTTTTGTTTCAGTCATTTGACTGTGGCCATGCTGGAGCACCACCTTTAGTCGAGCAGATCGACCCCAGGACTTATTCTTTGGAAGCCTAGTACTTATTCTATCGGTCTCTTTTGCCGAACCGCTAAGTTACAGGGACGTAAACACACCAGCATCGTTTGTCAAGAGATGTTGGAGGGACAGACACAGACACACAAACATATACACACACTTACAAATATACATATATACGACGGGCTTCTTTCAGTTTCCGTCTATCAAATCCACTCACAAGGCTTTGGTCGGCCCGAGGCTATAGTAGAAGACACTTGCCCAAGGTGCCACGCAGTAGGACTGAACCCGGAACCATGTGGTTCGTAAGCAAGCTACTTTATTTCATAAATTTGCCATATAGACAGTACAAAGAGCAGCTGCGGGCTGGACAAATACATTAACGAATGAAAATGAAATATGATGAATAAATGAGAGGCGAAACCCAACACCCGCCGATTGGATTTTTCTCAAAAACATATTTTCTTTTCTTTTTTTTAAGCCAATATGAGGTTTCAAACCTCTTACAAGGAGGAGGCACTAAAACCTCTTACTTAACATGTTTTCTTTTTTTTTTCTTTCTTAAAGCACAAAATTGAGGTTATAAACCACTACAAAATAATCCAATAAGATGAGGTTTCAAACCCTGTAACGAGGGTCTTTCACCTCCTACTCTTCGATATATCCATCGATATATTCATCATTATCTTCAATGCCGCTTGAGTTCCTGTATCCCGCCATTTCCCATACCTCACTCATGCAGGACATGTAAGTCGTGTAAGGGCCACCCGGCCATATGCGACACTCCTCCCCAAATCCTTTAAGCCTTTCCCACAAGGGAAACCTTATGACCTCCACAGCTATCTGCGGAGGCCATTCGGGGTCCCGTGTGAAGGGCATATCTACTGTTTCTTTAAGTTCTTCTACTATTTTTTCCACCTCCCCGCCCTTGTAGAAAAAGATAATTAATTGATCATCTTTAAGGGTGGGGGTGGTTTCTTCCACCGTGGGTGGCACAACTTCGGGACATGCAGTCGGCACATCATCTCCCCGCTGAGATGACCCGTTCTTCTTCTTTTTTTTCTTTTCTTCCTGGCTTCGGGAGAGCGGAGCTCTTCCTTTTATCCGGAGACTCTCCCCCGCCTTCCGAAGCCTTAGGTTCCTTCGGCGGGCAACTATTGTTGCCCGCCTTCTTCCTTTTTGAGTTGAGGAGGATGAAGCCTCCTCGACCACATCCACCTCTCCCTTTGACCGTGTAGGGGAGGTGGCATCTAGTGACTGTTCCAGGACCTTACCATGGTCCTGGGGGCAGTTCCTTTTAATGTGGTCTGGCTGCAGGCACGAGTGACACTTTGGGGGACGTCCCTCAAGTATCACCGGATACATGCAGCCAGTCATTTTCAAGAAATCTGGAAAAACCAGTTCTGTTGCGGCCGATGTGGTCCACAGGGTTAAAAACGCTTTTGACCCTTCCCAATCGACTGCCGGCAATACTCTTACATTTAAGAGCCTGGGCCCGCCATCTCCCAGTCCCCGTCGGATGGTATCTTCAATCCAGTCCGCTTCGGTGCCCGGGGGGAGCCCACATACCCAGGCTCGTATCAATTTTCTTCCACAATATGACGGGAGAAACAGAATTGCCTTGCCTTCTAAAGGCTGACTCGCAAACTGGCGAGCCTTTTCCCCGTTGTCAAACAGCAACCATACGGTTGCATGTTTGACACCACGGGATATATATGTTACAGAGGACAAATGTTCTTTAAGTTCATTTTTTATGACTGTTTTGGAAGACGGTGATGGAATTAAAAACTTTAGAATACGTTCTAAGTACCACCGTCCTTCTCTCCATATCTTTTAACCACTGCTTAGGCGGGTTAATTTCCCACTCTAAGATAGAGTTTTTCTTTTTAAGTTCCTTCTCTGCCATGTCAAAAAACAGTTCAAAAGTAGTTCAAAAGACAGTCTGCCAAAAAATTAAACCGAATAAAAATAAAACAAAATAAAAGAGGAGGGGAGGAAACTGAAATTAAAGTAATGAAAAGAATGAACCAAAATTTAGAAAAAATAGAAGGGAAGAGTAAAAGAAAAACCTCACAAATAGCACAGACAGGGAATCCTTTGTATAATACTCCAAAAAGGTAATCCAAAAAGGTAATTCAAATGGCTTATTCTTATTTTTCTGGCGAGATACGCCCACTAGAATTCACAAGAAGAATTTTCAAAAACATTCTCAATTCACCTTTACGGTGATGAGAACCCAGTATTTTGGTCGCTATAGCGAGCCATAATTGACAACTTTTCTTTTTGTTCTTTTTTTCTATTTGCGGAGCCGAAACTCACATCTGCTCACTGTAACAGTCCAGACCAACTAGTGTTGCATTCTGGGTAAGCAAGCTACTTACCACACAGCTACTCTTACGCCTAATTACATAATATTAATTTTTTTCTTATATAGACATTTCAAAGACAAAAAGAAAAGCATTTTATAACAGCATCCTTAGAGAGAAAAAAACTGCTTGAAATTGATTGGTTAAGCGTCGCCTTAGGAACGTTATGTCAAAAGTTGATTTTTTTTTTGGCAAATCACGCGTTCAGATAATCGCTTTTCTTTGCCTCGTGTTCCCGGAATCTCTTCGTCTTCGGCGGAGCTTCGAGGAGCGGCCGGAACGCGGCGGGTGCTGACGATTCTGGATTATAATATTGATAATGCTGTCTGATTGTGTTTTTACAACCAGTGTTGAACAGCGGAGGAGGTCTGCGTGAGGAGGTCTTCCTCTCAGAGCAATTATGGATCTGAAGCAAGCGTGCTGCCGCCTCGGCGGAGTGTGATGGAATTAAATTTTTAAGGTAGTCGGGTAGCAGGCCATCAACTCTGTTGCTCATAGGGAAGAATCTCAAGTTAGCAGTCACAGCTGAGGCCGTATCACTGTCAGGGATTTGAAAATCCCTGATGCCTGTCGAAGGGTCCCGGTGCTTGAGAACAAGAACAACCAAAACGTCCGGTGTGGGGTCAAGTATTTATTTCTTTACAACCCACAAGGGGCTAAACACAGAGAGGACAAACAAGGACAGACAAACGGACTTAAGTCGATTACATCGACTCCAGTACGTAACTGGTACTTAATTTATCGACCCCGAAAGGATGAAAGGCAAAGTCGACCTCGGCGGAATTTGAACTCAGAACGTAACGGCAGATGAAATACGGCTACGCATTTCGCCCTGTGTGGGTTCGAGTATTGCGTCGCTAGATAAATTAAGTACCAGTTACGCATTGGGGTCGATGTAATCGACTTAATCCGTTTGTCTGTCCTTGTTTGTGTCCTCTATATTTAACCCCTTGTGAGCAGTAAAGAAATAGGTATTTCGTCTGCCGCTACGTTCTAAGTTCAAATTCCGCCGAGGTCGACTTTGCCTTTCATCCTTTCGGGATCGATAAATTAAGTACCAGTTACGCACTGGGGTCGATATAATCGACTTAATCCGTTTGTCTGTCCTTGCTTGTCCTCTCTATATTTAACCCCTTGTGAGCAGTAAAGAAATAGGTACTTCGTCTGGCGCTACGTTCTGAGTTCAAATTCCGCCGAGGTCGACTTTGCCTTTCATCCTTTCGGGGTCGATAAATTAAGTACCAACCAGTTGCGTACTGGAGTCGATCTAATCGACTGGCCCCCCTCCCACCAAAATAGTTTCGGGCCTTTTGCCTGAAGTAGAAAAGAATAATACTATTTAATTGTGCTGTAATAGTGTACCTACGGCCACGATCGCAAGATTGTTGTTTCGATTCTCGGACCGGGCGTTGCATTGTGTTCTTGAGCAAGACACTTCACTTTGCTCGAGTCCATTCAGCTGTAAACGAGGTCAACTATAAATGAGGTCAGCGACGGACCGGCGTCCCGTTCAAGAGTATTGTTGTGACCTCGTTCACTTATACGCCATGGAACCCAGGTAACCGACGCTATCTGCCCCACGGCTCGAAACCGTACTTTACTTTTACTGTGTGTGATTTAAGAATTATTTGGTTGTTATTTCTAGCAGATCGATGAACTCATAAAGGATCCTTCGTTAGCTTATTAAGGAGTTGTCGTCGTTGTTGTTTATTTCGAGCAGGCTTATAGCTCATAATCAAAGCGTTCCGATCGTGGCCATTCCATTTTCCAGACAGTTTATCCAGGTCTACATCCGATGAGTCGTTTCTCTCTCTTATGTTGGCTGTGTGCGGTGTGAGAAAAATGTGGCTGCTATTTCTAGCAGATGATCACCCACGATGAGGCTCTCTCTCCTTGCGAGTGATGTCCCCAGCTGCGGTGAGAGTCAACATAGCCTTTTGTCCTTCCGGTGTCGAAATTGATGAAGATTAGGTAGGTCTTGTAGATTTTAGACAGTGGGTGATGGGTTGTCAGGGTGACAGGAAATACCCACCCTTCCATTCACCTCCACTGAAGTTAGAGAGGTTAACGAGAAACTGTTATAGTTTGTCAAGTGGACACAAAAGGAAACACCACACATCTACAAACACCGTTACATACGCACATACACACGCTCTACGCACATGCGCAGACACACACATACCCCCACTACACATCAATAAATACATGAATGAATAAATAAATAAATAAAATGAGATCTGATAATATATAATAAACCACTAAAATTTGGAGGAGATAGACTGACGAATGGTTGTCTATGTCGAGTCAACAAACGATGGAGCCTCCATGCGGTCGTACGTCTTGCTAGAAATATCAGCTAGTCTTCCTCAAATGCACACCTATCTTTAATACCTATATCTTTACTACCCACAAGGGGCTAAACACAGAGGGGACAAACAAGGACAGACAAACGGATTAAGTCGATTACATCGACCCCAGTGCGTAACTGGTACTTAATTTATAGACCCCGAAAGGATGAAAGGCAAAGTCAACCACGGCGGAGTTTGAACTCAGAACGTAGCGGCAGTCGAAATACCTATTTCTTTACTACCCACAAGGGGCTAAACATAGAGGGGACAGACAAACGGATTAAGTTGATTATACCGACCCCAGTGCATAACTGGTCCTTAATTTATAGACCCCCGAAAGGATGAAAGGCAAATTCGACCTCGGCGGAATTTGAACTCAGAACGTAGCGGCAGACGAAATACCTATTTCTTTACTACCCACAAGGGGCTAAACATAGAGGGGACAGACAAACGGATTAAGTTGATTATACCGACCCCAGTGCATAACTGGTCCTTAATTTATAGACCCCCGAAAGGATGAAAGGCAAATTCGACCTCGGCGGAATTTGAACTCAGAACGTAGCGGCAGACGAAATACCTATTTCTTTACTACCCACAAGGGGCTAAACATAGAGGGGACAGACAAACGGATTAAGTTGATTATACCGACCCCAGTGCATAACTGGTCCTTAATTTATAGACCCCCGAAAGGATGAAAGGCAAATTCGACCTCGGCGGAATTTGAACTCAGAACGTAGGGGCAGTCGAAATACTGCAAATCATTTCGCCCGGCGTGCTTTTCTGCCAGCTCGCCGCCTTACATATCTTTAATAACTTTAATGAAGTAAAAACACACAAAAGAAAACTGCTGAACACGCTGGAAAATATAGGGCCAAGGTATATGAAAATACGAGATGACGATGGGTAAATGACTCTTTGAACAGTTCTAGACTGCCAGGAATTGCCATTAGCCAAAGAGGAAGCTTCTATGCCAACGGTTCACAATCTGGAATCTATGGCCCAGAGTGTTCCAGAAATATACTCTTTTTACTCTTTTTCTTGTTTCAGTCATGTGACTGTGGCCATGGAGGAGCACCGCCTTTAGTCGAGCAAATTGACCCCGGGACTTATTCTATCGGACTCTTTTGCCGAACCGCTAAGTTACGGGGACGTAAACACACCAACATCGGTTGTCAAGCGATGTTAGGGGGACAAACACAGACACACAAACACATACTCTTTACTCTTTTACTTGTTTCAGTCATTTGACTGTGGCCATGCTGGAGCACCACCTTTAGTCGAGCAAATCGCTCCCCGGACTTATTCTTTGTAAGCCCAGCACTTATTCTATCGGTCACTTTTGCCGAACCGCTAAGTTACGGGGACGTAAACACACCAGCATCGGTTGTCAAGCAATGTTGGGGGCAGAAACACACACAAACATACACACTTATATATATATATATATATATATATATATATACACATATATACGACGGGCTTCTTTCAGTTTCCGTCTACCAAATCCACTCACAAAGATTTGGTCGGCCCGATGCTATAATAGAAGACGCCCAAGGTGCCTCGCAGTGGGACTGAACCCGGAACCATGTGGTTGGTAAGCAAGCTACTTACCACAGATCCACTCCTGAGAAACATGGAATATATGGGAATATATGAGAATCTTTAAAGTTAATCTTGTACTCCATTTTCTGTCTCTATCATTTATTAATATACTCTACCTACACTGAGGAATTCCTGGGGTTGATCCAGCGACAATTGTGTAAATTCCGCGGATGATGTCAGGTAGTCATAGGAAGGGAACGTGCTTCATCGGCTTACTACGAGAAACATACCAAACACTTAAATATTTACTAATGTGTGTGTGTAATTAGTTAAAACATGCAACAATGTGTTAAGGAGGCGAGCTGGCAGAAACGTTAGCACGCAGGGCGAAATGCTTAGCAGTATTTCGTCTGTATTTACGTTTTGAGTTCAAATTCCGCCGAGGCCGACTTTGCCTTCCATCCTTTCGGGGTCGATTAAATAAGAACCAGTTACGCACTGGAGTCGATATAATCGACTTTATCCGTTTTTCTGCCCTTGTTTGTCCTCTCTGTGTTCAGCCCCTTGTGAGTAGTAAAGAAATAGGTATTTAGTCTGTCTTTACGTTCTGAGTTCAAATTCCGCCGAGGTCGACTTTGCCTTTCATCCTTTCGGGGTCGATTAAATAAGAACCAGTAACGCACTGGAGTCGATATAATCGACTTTATCCGTTTTTCTGTCCTTGTTTGTCCTCTCTGTGTTCAGCCCCTTGTGGGTAGTAATGAAATAGGTATTTCGTCTGCCGTTTCGTTCTGAGTTCACATTCCGCAGAGGTCGACTTTGCCTTTCATCCTTTTGGAGTCGATAAATTAAGTACCAGCTGCCTACTGGAGTCGATCTAATCGACTGGCCTCCTCCCCCAAAATTTCAGGCTTTGTGACTAGAGTAGAAAAGAATATGCAACAATGTGCAATGTTTACCAAAAAGGAAAACTATAATTGTCACTAAATACGTCTAGGGTGTTAGAAACACCTACATTGCTAGAAATAAGAGCTACACACACACATACACACACACACACCATACTACAATCATATATATATATATATATATACTAGCAGTATCGCCCGGCGTTGCTCGGGTTTGTAAGGGAAAACTATATAAGCATTTTTAGAGAGTTACTTCCCTTATAGATGCAATTCGAGCTTTCTTAGCCATTTCTGTTTTGGTGTCTTCAA
>NW_021828585.1:0-7978 GCF_006345805.1 Octopus sinensis
GCACGCACACACACACACACATACACACATACACACACACACACACACACACATACACACACACAAATATGTATACATATATACATAAACACACACATACATATATATATATACACATACGTAGGCGCAGGAGTGACTGTGTGGTAAGTAGCTTGCTAACGGTTGCTTCTGCGCATGTGCGAGTCAGTGTTGTGTTTGGCACTGAAGCGGTGAAGACGTGCTATTGAAGCCGTCTTGAATTGAAAACTTTGGAAGCCCCATGTAAGGTAAGATTCTGTTTTCTGGGTCCAGTGGGAGTTTTTGTTGAGAATTGTTTTTTACAGGCAGGAAGTCCTACTGGATTCAGAATTCTGATTCTGCCGACATGTGGCAAATATATTTTTCTCGCTGAGAAAAATTTTTGGGGGCGTATCCGTCTCCGATAAATTGAGTAAATATTTTTCTCATGTAATTGTGAGAATTGTATTGTGCTGTGAAGAACTTTTATGAATTGTGAAAACTACTATATAGGGGAGTATTTTGCCTCCGAAGTTTGAACAATTTTTACCAATTTTACACCAATTTTTGTGGAAGTTGTGCGTTCCTGGTTCAATTTAGGCCGGGAGTAAAGAAAAAAGACCAAAAACGGAAAGTTGTCGAGGTAAGTGATTTTGTTTATTGTGAGTTGGGCATAATTTATTGCGAGCCAATTATTATTTCAGTAAGTTGTGTCCAAGTCTGAGACAATTTCGCCTGCTCTAGGCGGCTGCCGTTTTTGTGTTCATTGAAAAAAAACAGAAAAAACAGTGGAGGGGCGTATCCTCAGAATTCAATACAGTTACTGTTAAAATTACCGTTGGCGGTAGCCAAGTGGTGTGTTTGGGTTTTTGTTGTGAATTTATTCCCTTGTCAGAGTACTTCGCAAGAAAAGTATAAAAATAAGCCACTATTGGATTACCTTTCGGACCCATTTTTTTGTGGAGGTTGTGTTGCAGGTTGCGCGTTCCAGGTTCAACCCAGGCCGGGAGTACCGCAAGGCCAGAATATTTTTGCTGTGTTTTTTCTGTTTATTAATTTCTTTTGAACTTCATTTAACCCCCCCCCCTTTTGTTTTTTTCTTTATTGCGACTTTCCGTTAATTTCTTCCCTTCTGTTGTGCTTTCTCCTTTTTGTTTTTCAAAAATCTATCAAATTTTTATTTGGACTTTTGAACTTTTTTCTTCCTGCTTTTGAGTTTAATTTGAATATATTTTAAAAAAATGGCAATGAAAAATAACAAAATTTTGGAGTGGGAATCATAATACCACCAAAAAGTGGTTAAAAGACCGTGAAGATAGGACGGTGGTGTTGAGAGCCTACTCCAAGGCACTTGACACCATCGCCCTATTCGAAAAGACGGCAATTGAAAAGGAGTTGGAAGAGTATTTGCCAACAATTAAATTCATTTCCAGGGGTGTCAAATATGCAACGGTGTGGTTGCTATTTGACACCCCTGAAGAGGCTTGCAAATTTGCTAGCAAACCCTTGGAGGGTAAGGAAATCTTATTCCTGCCCACGTACAAAAAAAAAATAAATTGATGAAAGCTTGGATCTGCGGACTGCCACCCGACATAGAACCCGAGTGGATAGAGGAGACTATCCGCCGGGGTCTGGGTGACAGCGAAACTAAGCTCCTCATGTAAAAGTTCTTCCTGCGGCTGCTTGGGTTGGGTCAAAAGCAATTTTGACCCTGTGGACCCAATCAGCCAATCTGGTTCTTCCAGATTTTTTGAAATGGCGGGTGCAGGTACCCGGTGATGCTTGAGGGTCGCCCCCGCTAGGTGTCATCGGTGCTTGGAGTCCGGCCACATAAAGAAGAAGTCCTCGGGACAAAAATAGGATCCCGGAACAGTTAAGTAAAACCCTCTAGAAGAGGGAACGATAACGGCCGAGAAAGCAGAGGACTCCTCAAACAGAGGCCGAAAGAGGAAGGTGAGCAACAATGGGTGCTCACCAAAGGATAATAGGGATGAGGAGAGGAAGGCGAATCTTCCAGCCACGGAGGAGACGCACCCTCCCTCAGTTGAAAAGGGTAAAAAAAGAAAAAGAGGAAAAAAACGGGACATTACCGGCTGTCAGTGTAGCACCGGAATGTCCCGGAACTACGTCGATTGGGGTTGCGCCACCGACAAGAGAAGGAATACCGTTGGCGGATACTGTGCCGCCAACGAAAGAACTTAACGTATTGGTCCTCTTCTATAGAGCAGGAGAAATTGAAAAAGTGATGGAAGAGCACTACAAGGGAGCACCTTTAGCCTTCACACAGGACCCCGAATGGCCTCCGCAGGTAGCTGTGGAGGCCGTGGCGTTCGACATGACGCTTGGGCTAAAGGAGCTCAATGAAGATTATAACTTGGTCCCGGGCGACGCGAACTCGGAACTTGACTACGTTCTGAGGGAGGCGTGGTTGATGGTGGAGGGCGCGGGCACAAGCTATTTCGAGGACGATATGTATTATTAGTAATGGACTTAAGTCCAAAAATTGAAAATTGTAAGAGGATTAATACTCGTTTTGTATTAATAATGGACTGCTAAGTCCAAAAATTGGAAAAATTGTAAGAGGTTTAATACCTCGTTTTGTGTTTATCTTTAAAAAGAACAATGTTTTAGAGAAGCCAAAGTCGGCGGGCGCTTTTTGTCTTCTCCCATCCTTATCATCTTTCTTTCATTATCATTCACCTCATTAATGTCCTCGTCCAGCCCGCAAAGCTAACTTAATCTGTGTACTGCCTTTATGGCAAATGTTTTGAAATAAAGTAGTTTGCTTACCAACCACATGGTTCCGGGTTCAGTCCCACTGCGTGGCACTTTGGGCGAGTGTCTCCTACTATAGCCTCGGGCCGACCAAAGCCTTGTTAGTGGATTTGCTAGACGGAAACTGAAAGAAACCCGCCGTATATTTGTATATGTATATATATATGGTGTGTGTGTGTGTTTTCTTTGTGTGTCTGTGTTTGCCCCCCCCCCAACATCGCTTGACAACCGATGCTGGTGCGTTTACGTCCCCGTAACTTAGCAGTTCGGCAAAAGAGCCCGATAGAATAAGTACTAGGCTTACAAAGAATATGTCCTGGGGTCGATTTTCTCGACTAAAGGTGGTGCTCCAGCATGGCCGCAGTCAAATGACCGAAAAGAGTAAAAGAGATACATATATATGTGTGTGTGTGTGTGTGTGTGTGTGTGTGTGTGTGTGCGTGTGTGTGCGCACATTTATATATGTATGTGTGTGTGTATGTTAGTATAAACTCATACACACATACGTACATACATTTATAATAACCGACATTCCATCGGTTACAACGAAGAGTGTTCCAAATGATCAGGTCAAAAGAACAGCCTGCTAGTGAAATCAACGTACAAGTGGCTGAATATTCCACAGACACTCGTACTTTTATCGTAGTTCTCAGGGAGATTCAACGTGATACAAACTGTGACAAGACTGGCCCTTTGAATTAGAGGTAAAACTTATTTTTGCCGGCTGAGTGGAAATAAAGTATCCTGCTCGGGGGTACAGCGTACCGCTGAGAATCGAACCCACCACTATATGAGCGTAAGCCGAATACACTAACCACAAACCACGCAACTTTGCTCGTATGCTCATATAAATGCGTGTGTTACTTGTGTGTGTGTGTGTGTGTGTGTGTGTGTGTTGTGTGTGTGTGCGCGTGTGTGTGTGTCTGTGTGTCTGTGTGTGTGTGCTTTATGCGCCTGTGCGTAAGTATGTGTGTTTGATTGTCCAACTTGATGCCGGAATGAACACGAAGTATGAAAGCAGATTATGGCAACGGGCTTACAGCGTGTCATAGGCATTTTTGACCACGTGAAACTCATCCTTCTCCTGGTTTGACCACTACTGATTCCTCATTCTCCTCTTCCTTCTTCTTCTTCTTCTTAGAGCGTGAGTGAGAGAGAAGATGGGGTGAGAGAGAGGGGAAGAAAGTGAGAGATAGAAAGATAGAAAATCGTATGCACACGTACATATCCCACATACTTGCGTCCATACATATAGACATACGCGTACATACATATACATGTGTGTGTGTGTCTATATGTATTATGTATGTATATATATATATATATATTTATATTATATATATATATATATATATATATTATATATATTATATATATATATATATATATATATACATGTATAGAAGACTGTAAAGTAGGCGCGGTATAGATATTCAAATATCTATAGTGTAGTACTCAGAGAGATGAGAACTTAAAATCCCACCTCTTCCGACGTCGCTATAAGCAATAAGAACGTTATTCATCAAGCTGTCATTGGGGTAGGAAACCAGACAAGCACAAATTGGCTTAATACATATATTTACATGGAATGCAAAATACAGGTTACAGATATAAACAAATGTAAGTAAACGAAAAGAATTATGTGACAGTCTTATCTTGACAGCTGTTTCAGAAACAGTATGATCTATGTCACTACCACATTCATACGCAATAAAGACCCACGATGCAGACAGATAATCAAAATATTTCAATATTGGTCAACCCATTCTTTTACTCACAGTCAAGAGCTTCCAATGTGCAAGTTTGTGCAAGATATTTTGCGGAAGACACTGCCTTGCCCATATATTCACGTCTCGTAACTCCACGCCATCGAGGTTTATCGACGTGAAAGGCAGCTTCGTTGGTGCATATAGACCCAGACCCCAATATCCATGCAGTTATTAATATCAGAACGCAAAGATACGAAATATGTACCACAAAGTAACTTTGCTGATCCTCTGAAAAATCCATCACTCCATTACATTGCATTACTACGCTTGTAAAGATCGATTACTTACCAAAAAAAAACCATAACCGAAGACAATACAGGGAGAAAGTAGGCCCTGTCACTTGTGGCGGCATTCTCCGTACGTACCACCCTAGGTATATTAGCCATGAATAAGCTAGGATCAAGAGTTGGTAGATCTGTGAAACATCTCGTGAATAAATGACCAGCAACTCTGTAGCTACAGACAATAGAGTTACAAACACTGAATATGTTGCCTTTCGAAGAGGAATGTATCAAGCGGATAGCCTCGTCTAGTGCTAATACACTTCTCCAAGATGTTACACAAAACTAGGCTGAGTTTCAAATATCGGTTTCAAATCTTGGCTCAAGGCCAGAAATTTGGATGAAGGGGCTCAACTGGTACTTATTTTATCGACCCTGAAAAATTGAAAGGCACAGCCGACATCGGTGGAATTTGGGCACAGAGCGTAAATACGGAAGTAATGCTGGTAAGCATCTAATCCGGCGTGCTAACGATTCTGCCAGGCTGAGTTTCAAATATCGACCCCAAAAAGATGAAGATACAAAGTTGAGTACGGCGTGATTTGAACTCAGAATACAAAGAGCAGGAAGAGATACTGCAAGGCGTATTGCCCACCTTACAGTTTCTTACAGTTTCATCATCTCACAGTCCTGGATTGGTATGTTTTTATACTGACCTCCAAAGGATGAAAATTCAAGGAGGACTTCTGTGGGATTTGAACTCAGAGAGCCGGGAATCGAAACAAATACAGATGACTGTGCCAATTCACCGTCTTCGGCCTTTTATTTTGTGCAAGGATTTTGGGATCTTATTATCTAACAACTCCTTTTCAAGGATGTCTTATTCAAGTGAGATACAACTGCTAAATCGACAATTCTAGGAACAACGTAAAGGTACCTTCATCGGCTGGACATTTTGTTGCTATGCTTAGCAGGTTGAGTGACTATGTATGAGAAATTTGTTAGCCGTTAGTTATCTTTTATGGCTCAATGGTGTGAGCCATAATGGGATTGGATGTTCTGAATTTGGGAACTAAGTGTTTCATGGTTAGCTGCAATAGTTTTATCGTGAGTGTATCAATCGTGATCTGGAAGTACGAACATCACAGCCTCTTTTTCTTCTATCTCCCTCTCTCCCCTTCTCTCTCTCTCTCTTTTTCTCAATCTGTCTGTCTATCTATCTATCTCTATCTATCTATCTATCTATCTATCTATCTATCTTCTATCTATCTATCTGCTGTCGTCTGTCTGTCTGTCTGTCTGTCTGTCTGTCTTCTGTCGATCGATCGATCTATCTATCTATATATCTATCTATCCATCGATCTATCTATCAATCTATCTATCTATCTATCTATCTATCTATCTATCTATCTATCTATCTATCTATCTATCTATCTATCTATTTAGGTAGCTCTCTGTCTGTCTATCTAGCTATCACTCTCACTCAGCGACACCCACACTCACAGACATACACACACACATTCATTCTCTCTCTCTCTCTCTCTCTCTCTTTCTAGGATACACTTTCTCCTTTAATCTCTCTGTTAATCACGTAAAGACTCCCTTGTTTAGCACGTTTCCGTACAGACGTTCTAAAGACGGTAACAAAGATAGCAAGTACCTTCTATAAACTTGGTTCTGAATAAAAGTAATGACGAATTGTCCAGAATCTATCTTCGTCGTCGTTAAAAGAACACATCCTAACACACACACACACACACGCACACACACACACACACACACACACATACACGCACATACACATACACGCACATACACATACACACACACGCACATACACATACACACACATACACGCACATACACATATATACACAAATAAACATACAGACATGCTCACAGGTACACATATGCACACAAGCACTACACGACTAAGTCTTTAAAAACTGTTTCATTTTGGATTTATTCCAAAGTAAGACACAAATGTCTTTTTAGAATCAGGCGATACAAACGTCTGACCAATTTTCGCCGCAAACAAAAGGCTTTTGAAAAACAGAAAATCACCGTTGTCATTATCTAGACACAAAAGAGAGGCTGCACCTGTAAAATGAACTTTCATTGTGAAACGATGTTTAATAAGAAACAAGCCTTCACTATTAACCTTCGATGTCAACACCAGCTCCAGCCTCAACACAAATATTAACACACAATGTCGTCTAGTAAACAAACTGTGGAAGCCTCTATGATATACAATGTCATCTAGTAAACAAACTATGGAAGCCTCTATGATACACAAGGTCATCTAGTAAACAAACTATGGAAGCCTCTATATCGGGGCTACTCAACGATTTTATTTGTGGACCCTTTGATTGTAATTCTATCCTAGCCATTAAATATTCCTATTTTATTGTTCACATATTAACTTCTGCACGTTGACCTATGTAAAATGTAAGAGAAAGAAACCTAGCTGTTTCTTGCGATAAGTTCCAATAAATACATCAAAAGCAAAACTTTTTCAGGGGTCCTTAAACATCTATTGTAAATCCCCAATTTACTAATATGTTACGTGGACCACCAAAAGTCTGATATGGACCCCCATAAACATTGGCTGCTTAAAAACTAGTTTTATAGACATTATGTACATTCGACGGATATTTGTCCTCATCTTGTTTGTTGTTGACACAACCTTTCGGCTGATATACCCTCCAGCCTTCTTCAGGTGTCTTGGGGAAATTTCGAACCTGGGTTCTCATTCCAAACCACGGGCATTTGGCGAAGTGGTTAAGAGCGCGGGCTACTAACCTGAAGATTCCGAGTTCGATTCCAAGCAGTGACCTGAACAATAACAATTACAATAATAATAATAATAATAATAATAATAATAATAACAACAACAACAACATCGAAAATACCTTAGGAATGAGAACAACAAACAAGATGAGGACAAATATCCGTCGAATGTAAATAATGTATATAATGTAAATAATGAACATAATTCCTCATCTCTTAAATATAGAACTAGCATTGCAGAAACCTCTTTCAAAATTCCTATTTTGTTTTTCACATGCTCACTTGCGTGGGTTGAACTATGTAAAATGTTAGAGAAAGAAATTTTGCTGTTTCTTGCAATACATATCATTACATATATCTAAAGCAAATTTTATTCAGGGTCCCTTCAAATGCTATTGTAGATCCCCAATTTGCTATTTTGTTGCG
>NW_021828586.1:0-8080 GCF_006345805.1 Octopus sinensis
TGTTGTGGTTATCTTTTAATCTTTTTATTATTTATGTCGTTATTGCTGTTCATTTTCTTTTAAAATTTTAAATCCATCTTTTGTTGCCGTCGTCGTCGTAGTAGTAGTAGTAGTAGCAGCAGCAGCATTAGTTGTAGTAGTAGTAGTAGTAGTAGCAGTAGTAGTAGTAGCAGCAGTAGCAGTAGTAGCAGTAGTAGTAGTAGTAGTAGTAGTAGTAGTAGTAGTAGCAGTAGTCGTAGTAGTAGTGGCAGCAGCAGTAGTAGTTGTTGTTGTTGTTACCGTTACCGTAGTTACCGTGCCTGCTGGTCCTGTTGTTGTTGTTGTTGTTGCTGTTGATCTTATTTCTAATCTCCAATGAGTCGACCGTGATATCTTTCTGTCATTGGCTTAGACACACACACATATCCTTGTTGATTGTTTTTGTTTGCATGTGTGCTTGTGTGCACGCGTGTGCGTATGTGTGTGCATGTGTGTGTGTGCATGTATGTATGTGTGTGTATATATTTATATATGTATTTTTTAAAAAAAATCTCGTTGTTGCTGTCTTTGTCATAGTTTCAATGTTAAGAATTATGTATGTCGTGACCCAGTTGGAAGCCATTGAAAGAAAAAAAAAATAAACACGATACAATAAACAAACATACAACACACACACACATACACATACATACACACATACACGAACATATATATACACACACAAACACAGACACACAAATACATCCACACATACGTGCACACTGGCATGCACATACGCATTACATGCATTTTTAAGGCAAACGAGAATATCTAACATTTTAACCTATTTTTTGTTATATTTCCCTAAATGAAAAAGGGGATACGGTGGAAGGGGCCACGTTTATTCCACGATTATTCCAGCAGCATACTAACACACAAACAGTATTGCACAAACGGTTGTAACCAAACTAATTCATAACTATAGATATGAATGAAATAAAGGCCACATCACTTAATACTTCAATTATTTTTTGTCCCGATAGCAGCGACACCAGGTTACTTGTCACTATCACAATTTTTGCTTTCCATTTGTTTTGAATTGCCACGACGCATGACTGCGATATTTGCCATTCCCGGTCCTTCTCCTGGCATCATTCTATCGATGGATTGCCCGTTTCTGAAACGTCTCTCACATACCCACTTTTCTCTGTATTGTTTGTCGCCCCAGGCGAAATACCGGAATACATATTTTTTCTATCTTTTGTCTCTAACCGAAATTTCTTTTACAAGCATTTTGCCTTGCAGATATCGGAACCACTAGATACTAAATGGCGGTGAGCTGGCAGAAACGTTAGCACGCCGGGCGAAATGCTTAGCCTTCTTGCATCTGCCGCTACGGTTCTGAGTTCGAATTCCGCCGATGTCGACTTTGCCTTTCATCCTTTCGGGGTCGATTAAATAAGTACCAGTTACGCACTGGGGTCGATACAATCGACTTAATCCGTTTGTCTGTCATTGTTTGTCCTCTCTGTGTTTAGCCCCTTGTGGGTAGTAAAGAAATAGGTATTTCGTCTGCCGCTACGTTCTGAGTTCGAATTCCGCCGAGGTCGACTTTGCCTTTCATCCTTTCGAGTCGATAAATAAATACCAGTTACGCACTGGGATCGATATAATCGACTTAATCCGTTTGTCTGTCCTTGTTTGTCCCCTCTATGTTTAGCCCCTTGTGAGCAATAAAGAAATAAGATAGTAAACGATCCTCTCTTAAGGGGCCAATATGGCCGTTTGCTTCCCAAGATAGTTGCTGAAAGAAGTTCTCTGTAGCCATTTTATATTTCTTGACCTCACATTTTCTCGATCTCCTTTGGGTCTCTTTCATTCCGTTTTGGCCCCTAACGCACGCAGTAGTGACCAAAAGTACACATCTTAAATCTCAAATCATCTTTTTGAACGGAAGTGAAAATAACTTGAAATAACATGAAAGCTTAGATGAATCTCTAATAAGAATTTTAAAAGAAATATCTCAGCATCAAATCAACAGTTTTTCAAACTTTTATAGATTAATCCACAAAATACACAAGAATCTCCAAACTTTCCAACGCGAAGTCTTTATATTTCCTTTCAAATTTCGTCTGTCAGTTTAACAGCAAGATAACTCCCAAACTATATGATTCTTCTATTTTCGAATAGGGTCTGTGTTACGGGTAGTGTGTGTGTGTGGGGGGGGATTATGTAGAATTTGGAAGTAGAAATTCGTTGTTTCACTATGGTGCAGCTTCAGTCTGCAAAAGTAGAACTGTGTTGGCAGCTCACTCTGAAAAAGGTAGACTCTTCCTGTCCAGACACAGACGTTGCTACAACGGTGGCTTGTTTCATCTCCATACTGCTTTGTGTTAATTAGCCGTGATCATTAATTATGCTTTTAGCCAGTTTGTTTGTTTGTGTGTGTGTGTGTGTGTGTGTAATATGGGTGGCTAATTCGCACTTTTAAAACTTAAAGGCGGAAATATATACGTCACTAAAGTGACAAAGAGCACAAAACAGCATCAGTATTGCTAGAAATAAGAGTCAAAACAACCCAATAGCCACAGAAAGCACTATTTCAATGACTGCCAAGGGAGGCAAGCTGCCTACAGCAGCGGATATAGTCAGACCATCGATGATTTTGCATTTTGATGCTTAGGCATTTTAATGCTCATCGGTGGCTCTCACCGCGCCTAGGGTTAAACTGTGCTCGCCTTGTCAGTTTATAAGATTTCCGTTGAAATCACACGCTGATTTCATAAACGGTAAAAGTGAAAAGTATCAGAACTGTGATAACGCAATTTTACAACCTAATGGCAGAAATGTATACGTCACATTTATATATATATATATATATATATATATATATATAATATATATATATATATATATATATATATATTATATATATATATATATATATATATATATGTATGTATGTATGGTATACATACTATATATTTATTTGTATGTTGTATGCATATAAGTATGTATATATATAAAAATAAAAGAAAATCGCCAACGATTTACACGTGGTTACAATATATACATGTTATATATAAATTATATATATATATATATATATATATACATATATAACACACATATATATATATCGTGTGCATCCAAAGCAATGAATGGATGTATTCAAAGCAATGATTAGTAACTTACGAAACCGGTGTGCTTGAATCTTTTTAACAATTCACAATAATGACTTTTATTCCTTCCTCAGTTCATCTAAATGTATATAACTTTCGTTACTTTTCATAAAAAGCCTTTACTTTTTTTATTTACGATGTGCATTTTCGTTGATTTTTCTTACTTTCCCCTTACATTACCACGTGTAGTTTCTATTTTCTTTTTGTAACATATTTCTATCATATATATATATATCATATATATATATATATATATATACTCTTTACTCTTTTACTTGTTTCAGTCATTTGCATGTGACCATGCTGGAGCACCACCATTAGTCGAGCAAATCGACCCCAGGACTTATACTTTGTAAGCCTAGTACTTATTCTATCGGTCTCTTTGGCCGAACCGCTAAGTTACGGGGACATAAACACACCACCATCGGTTGTCGAGCGATGTTGGGCAGGGGGACAAACAGATACACAAATATATACACACACATATACATATAATATATATATATATACATATCTACGACGGGCTTCTTTCAGTTTCCGTCTACCAAATCCACTCACAAGGCCTTGGTCGGCCCGAGGCTCTAGTAGAGGACACTTACCCAAGGTGCCACGCAGTGGGACTGAACCTGGAACCATGTAGTTGGTAAGCAAGCTACTTACCACGTAGAAATAAATTTTAAAAGTGAAGTATATATATAGCACATTTGTATGTGTGTGTCTGTGTGTATGTATATATGTAGATGTATGTATGTCTATGTGTGTTCGTGTGTATTCTTTCTTTTTAAAGACGGAATTATATGAATTAAAGGCGATTTGGCTGCTATATTGAGCATGTCGACCAACCACATAAAAGCTCTCTTGTTGACGACATTACTTTAAAATTTTCCGATTTAACCATTGTCAACGAATAGTTCCACTTATCTGATATTAAAAGAAAAGGACAACGAAACTACTAGACCCGCAACCACTAACACTGCACACTACCACCGTTACTCTAATTACCAAAATCACCATCATCACCACCACCACCTCTTCTATCACAACCACCATCAACGTAATTATCACCACTATCACAAACATGATTACCACCATCACCTTCACCACCACCACCACTACCACCACCACCACCATCACCATCACTACCATCACCATCACCACCATCATCACAACCACCACCACCATAACCATCGCTACCATCACTACCACCACCACCACCACCACCACCACCATCACTACCACCACCACCATCATCACCACCACCACCATCATCACAACCACCACCACCATAACCATCGCTACCATCACTACCACCACCACCACCATCACCATCACTACCACCACCACCACCATCATCATCAACATCATGGTTGTTGTCATCATCGTCGTCATTACCATCATCATCATCGTCGTTGTCGTTATCGTCGTCATCATCATCACCATCACCACCACTCTCTATTTCCACTACCAACTTTATTCCCGCCGCTACCACCACCACCACCACCACCACCACATCACCACCGCCGCCGCCACCACCACCACCATTACTAATCATCATCATCATCATCATCACCACTATCGCGGTGTTTTAATGGAAAGCCATTGAAGTTGATCAAAAACTGGTTTGTGATGCCGGTTACCTGCAAGATTAGAGCTTCAAGGAAACGACGGAGATCTTGATTAGGCGTGGGGCTGTGAAATCGGCTGTTGCCTCCAAACATCATCAAAGAAATATTAATTGATTAATTGCTTAATTAGGCATGAAACTCTAGAGAAACAGAGATAAGATCTCTTCCTTGCAAAGAAGACATGATACTGACCAAGGATATGAACTCGGGATACCGGGATGTGGAGACTGCGATATCAGGCTTTAGCTAATTAGCATAAATTATTAATTTGGTTTTATTTGTTAAGTAGACGAGGGTTAAAGGGGGGGGAGATGGCGGTTTTTCTATTTATATTGTAAACTAAGCGAACGATCTGTTAATCTGACAACTGGGTTACTAAACAACCAACTAACCTACTAACCAATTAACCAATCAACTATTCAAGTAAGCAAACAACTAAATAATAAACCGACCGACCAACCAACCAACCAACCAATCGACCAACCGACCAATCGACCGACTGACCAATCGACCAACCAACCAACCAACCAACCAACAAACTAATCGACCAACCAACCAACCAACCAACCAACCAACCAATCGACCAACCGACCAATCGACCGACTGACCAATCGACCAACCAACCAACCAACCAACCAACCAACCAACCAACCAACCAACCAGGCAGCCAGCCAACCGACCAACCAACCAATCGACCAACTGACCAACCAACCGACCAACCAGCAAACCAACCAACCAACCAACCAACCAACCAGCAAGCCAACCGACCAACCAGCTAGCCAGTCAACCGACCAACCAACCACCAGCCAGCCAGCCACCGACCAACCAACCGACAGCCACCACCAACCACCACCGACCAACCAACCACCAACCCCAGCCCAACGCACCAACCAACCAACAAACCAGACCAGCAAACCACCAACAACCAACCAACCAACCAACCAACCAACCAAGACGACCATCGGTCGCCTGGCCAACAGCCAACAACAACCAATCGACCACCACACAGCCGTTAACATGATAGATCCAACCAATCGACCAACCGACCAACCAACCAACCAACCAACCAACCAACCAGCCAGCCAACCAACCAACCAGCCAGCCAGCCAACCAACCAATCGACCAACCAACCAACCAACCAACCAACCAACCAACCAACCAACCAAACGACCGACCGATCGGTCGCCTGGCCAACAAGCCAACAAACTAATCCTCATGTCTTGACTTCACCAAATCCACACGTGTTCCGTTAACATGAATAGATCTCTGAACACAATTTGGTTCATCAAAAAATACCCCAATACCTATGCTGAGTAGGAAAATGCTTACTTATAAATTAGAAGAATTTTTTCTTCCTATTTTTTTGTCTTTACATTTAAGTACAGGCGCGTTTTAATAGAAAGATAAGAAATAATTGGAATGCCTGAAGGAAGTTTTAAATAAACAAAGGAAGGAATTCATGAACAAATCTGTCGAAATATCTCTGGAAATTGAATGATAACATCATAGACTGCCATCAGGTAGATTAAATAACGATCCAAAAGCTACTTTTGTGGAGAAGGCGAACATATAACGACACAAAAACCGTGAAAGAGTCTTTCAAAAGACGCACAGAAAACTTCGGATATGTCGCCACTTCCATAAGTACTTGCTGAAATTCTGAAATCCACCAGATTAGTCTAGAAGCGTTAAAACTTTTGCCCCCAAGAAGCTACACCACTAGAGGTACCTCTTCCTTGTATATTAACCCTAAGGATATATTATCACTACAATAAGGCCCATCTTTTCTTACTACGTAACTATGAGTAGGAGGGGGGTTTCCTTTCCGTATGATTGTGTTATGTTAGCATGGCACAAGAGCTAATATGCACTGGTTGGTTATATGTGTGTGTGTGTGCGTATGTTTATATGTATGTGAGAATGTAAATGCAACGTGGTGCGGGTCTATGTATCCTTATAAACTAGATAGAGCAATCTTTCTAATCTGTGTGTACTTTCACTACCACAGGAATTGTGGGAAAATAAGATCCACTCCGTACGTAGCCAAGGCATCAAGTCAGTTAAATGCAAACTTGAATTAATTTTGGTTTCAAATTTTGGCACAAGGCCAGCAATTTTGGGGGCGGGGAAAAGTCGATTACATCGACCCCAGTACTCAACTGGTACTTATTTTATCGACTTTCAGAGGATGAAAGGCAAAGTGAACCTCGGCGGAATTTGAACTCAGAACACCAAGGCGGATGAAATGCTGCCAAGAATGAGGATATTCGGCGCGTTAGCGATTCTACCAGCTCGTCAGATTAATATTGCGAGTGTATAAGCATGTGCATGGATGTGCGTGTGTACGTGTGTGTGTGAGTGTGTTTACCTCTGCGTGTGTGTGCGTGAGTGAGTGTGGCACTGTATGAGCAAATAATTGAATAACTTGACCGATAGCCTAGTTTGTGCGATCGGATGTCTGTATTGCGATAAGTATGTGTGTGTGTGTGAGACCGTTTGCATATTTTGTTCTTATGTGCATACGCGTAAAGCAGGAAGAGGCATCCATCTTTATCTGTTATACAATTCGCCTCCATTGCAACGGAGACAACTCTATCTATATAAGACTTAATAAACCAACCCCATATTTTTTTTAAAAAGAGATTCTTATTCATTTATTTATTTATTCATTTCTTTCCTTCCTTCTTTCTTTCTTTCTTTATATATTTCTTTCTTTCTTGCTTTACGCATAGCGGAACCGAAATCAGTGGGAATTCAACACAAAAGTATTTCAATAAACAATGACAGCTGATCTGAGGAGTCTCTGTTGTCGATTATGCTCCTGCGTTGAAACTGTCAGTCATCACTAATCCTGAAGCAGTTGCACACACACACACAACACACTATATATATATATATACATATACACACATATATATATATATGTACATATATATATACATATGTATGTATATATGTATATAGGCCTCAGGAAAGTCTATTAATTTCAAGGGAAGAACGAAGAATGGCGAATGATGTCGAAATCAATTCGATCTACATTTTAGTGTATGATTGAGGTAATGGGGCTGAGAATATAGAACGTTTCCGTGAAATAGAAAAGTGGGTTGCTACCTTGACCCAATTCGAAATCTTATCTATATCCTCCGCTCTATTGTCTGTCGCTATGTGAGATTAATATATGTTCTTTAATCTGTGAATTTAGGAGGAATCACTTTTCTGATGGATAACCTATATTCTATACGCTTATGTACAATGCACTTCTTTCCGTACAAGATTTATATACATACATACATACATACAAACATACATACATAC
>NW_021828587.1:0-7964 GCF_006345805.1 Octopus sinensis
CCTCCCCTCTCTCTCTCTCTCCATCCCTCTCTTTCTCTTCGGCATCACATGATATTTGTGCTCGCTTTCAAAAGTACAAACTACGAAGAATGCAAGTAAGCACACACAAACATACACACACAGTCACACACACACACACACACATACAAACACACACACACTTACACACGTACACATATGCACACAAATACACACATACACATACACACGCACATACACGCGCACGCACACACACACACATACACACATGCACACACGCACATACACACATGCACACACGCACATACACGCACACACATGCACACATACACACACATATATCCATACATACATACATAAATACACACATTTGCTCCCCCTCATATGCGCATACATACCCAAAAAACACGAACACATACAAACAGAAGAAAAATAACACTACTACTACCACTACTACAAATACTATTACTACTACTAACACTACAACTACTACTACTACTAATACTACCGTCAATTACTATATATTTCTTTACTACCCACAAGGGGCTAAACACAGAAGGGACAAACAAGGACAGACAAACGGATTAAGTCTATTCTACCGACCCCAGTGCGTAACTGGTACTTATTTAATCGAACCCGAAAGGATGAAAGGCAAAGTCGACCTCGACGGAATTTGAACTCAGAACATAACGGTAGTAGTAGTAGTAGTAGTAGTAGTAGTAGTAGTAGTATAGTAGTAGTAGTAGTAGTAGTAGTAGTAGTGGTGGTGGTGGTGGTGGTGGTGGTAGTAGTAGTAGTAGTAGTAGTAGTAGTAGTAGTAGTTAATAATAATGATGATGATGACGATGATGATGATGATGGTGATGATTTCATTTATTTGCCTCAAGGGCGAAGGATGGGGAGTACAATAGAAAGACAGACATAAACTGTGGCGGTGGTGGGGTACATATAATGAAATGATGAAAAATAATAATCGAGGAAACCCACTGTCCGAGATTTCCCTGAAACCCCAAGAGCAAGTACCCTCTCCAATTCCTTCTCTCCGATTCACAGGTCTACACTTAGAGAGGTACCATCCACTCTTGCCATTTTCGCAACTTTCACTCACCTTTCAATAAACTCACTCGTGGACTGCAATACCTTCTCCACTCTCAGTCTCCTTTTCGAGTGAAACTTGAAGAAGTCAATGAGATCTCTACCAAAAAGGAATGTATCTGTCTTCGGGAATTGCCGAGTTGTAGGGTTATGTCGAACAGCTGCTGTCGGCCGAGTCTGTAGTGATGATCGGACTGCCGCCCTCCTTCAGTTGGGCAGGCAAGGCAGTTTTCTTTTGTCTGGTAGCTGTGGCAAAAGAGGTTGCTTGGTGGACAATAGGATGATTCTCTCTGGCACTCTGCGACCCCCAGTCGCACAGAGTTATTATCCTCAAATGGTTGGATCGTTATAATGACCACTCACTATCGCTGTATAATTACTATATCAACACAGACACGACCATCAACACAGTCCACACATACTCTCGATACTGGCCGATGTCACCTTACCAAATTGTTGGTGTTCATTTGGCAGGTTCTAGAGTAACGAAAACAGTCGAAATGTTTGGTGTATCAAGAAGTACTATCTCGAAAGTAATGGCAGCCTTTGAGAAAAAGGGAAAAAACCTCCTCGTCGAAACAAACTCCGGAAGAAAACTAAAACTTTCAGACAGAGACCGTTGGACTCTTACACGAATTGTTAGAATGGATCACAAAAGTACAGCTCCCAAATTTACTGTAGAGCTTAATGACCACCTCAACAATCCAGTTTCCACAAAAATTGTTTGCTGGGAGCTGCACAAATCCAGATTTCACGACAGGGCTGCAATCAGAAAACCACCACTTTCAAAAACAAACATTGCAAAGCGTTTAGAGTGGAGTAAAAACCTACAGAACTGGCCCCTAAAGCAGTGGAAGAATGTTTTTTCGGATGAGTCATCCTTTACCTTATTTCCAACCACCTGCCGAGTATAAATGTGGAGACAGCCAAAAAGAGCATTTGACCCAGACTGCTTTCTTCCAACTGTTAAACATGGAGGAGGATCTGTGATGATCTGGGGGGGGGGCTATATCTTGGTAATCTACCGACCCAATGGTTTCCCTTCATGGCAGAATTAATAGTCAAGACTATTTAAGCAATTTATCTGATCAAATTCATCCTATGGTTGCGGAACTGTTTCCGGAGGGAAGTGCAATCTTTCAGGCTGATAATGCACCAATTACTGCCTGTCTCCTTCCTGACCAAAAGAAGGCGGCGGAACGCGAAATTGTTTTCCCACTAGAGTTCCGGACCCCAGATATGAACTCACTTGCATACAGCCAGTCAAAGCTCAGCTAATTTATGAGCGCATAACAAGTGATAGGCGATAAGATAAGGTCACTTGGGTAAGCAATGACCATTCTCCTTTTCTCTTTTAAGAATGCAAATTGTTCTTGTTCTTGTTTCAACCATGGTTGCTTCTGTGTAGTTATTTGTGTTGTTGTTTACTTTGTAAAACAGTAGGGGGAGGAAAGGGTTGCTAGCACATCACCCTCTACCCACAGTTTCCCCACCCACATCTTTACCATATGGGGCCCTAACAGAATCCGATAATAGGTATGGATGCAAATCTATTTGATTACTTGTCTCCTTCTAAAATCAGGCGTAACTTGGCGATCGGTCGACTTACAACACTGTTCTTCATCTTGAGTTTACTTGGTAGAGCGTGTTTGTTAACTTGACAACAAGGTCAAGGTGAGCTCTGATTGGCTGTATGCAAATGAGTTCGTTACCGGGGTCCGGAATTCTCGTAGGAAAAGAAATTTCGCCATCGGGATGATCTTCACAGTGGACTCAGTCGATAGCCTGATCCTTCTTATTAGCGACAGAAAATGCTCGAGAAAAAGCCACAAGTCAGCGATGCTCGGGCACTGGACGGGTTTGTACAGTGCGGTTTAATAATGGCTTCACATTTTGCCACAAGGGCAGCAATTTGCGGGGAGGGGTTAAGTCGATCACATCGGCCTCAGTGTTCAACTGGTACTTATTTTATCGACCACGAAAGGATGAAAAGTAAAGTCGACCTCGGCGGAATTTGAACCTAGACCGTAGCAGGGGGCGAAATACCTATTTCTTTACTATCCACAAGGGGCTAAACATAGAGAGGACAAACAAGGACAGACAAACGGATTAAGTCGATTACATCGACCCCAGTGCGTAACTGGCACTTAATTTATCGACCCCGAACGGATGAAAGGCAAAGTCGACCTCGGTGGAATTTGAACTCAGAACGTAACGGCAGACGAAATACCGCTAAGCATTTCGTCCGGCGTGCTGGCGTTTCTGCCAGTACGGTTTAATAATAATGAATGACAATATAACAGCAACAACCACCACGACAACAACAAAAGCAACAACAACAACCTCATAAAGCAGCAACAACAATGACACCAGCAACATAACGATAATAACAACAGTAACATTAATAACAAGAACAACACCCACAACGACAACAGCAAAAACAACAGCAGCATCATCAACAGCAACAACAACAGCAGCAACTACAACAACAACAACAACAACAACAACACAACAACAGTAGCAGCACCGCAATAATAGCAACAACTAGAAGAATAGCAACAGCGTTTTTAGCAACACTATGCCGCCATCACTACAAAGTAATAACAACAACAACAATAAAAAAAAACAAATACAACAACAACAACAACAACAACAGTAGCAGCAGCCGCAATAATAGCAACAACTAGAAGAAAATAGCAACAGCGGTTTTAGCAACAACTATGCCGCCATCACTACAAAGTAATAACAACAACAACAATAAAAAAAAAACAAATACAACAACAACAACAACAACAACAGTAGCAGCAGCCGCAATAATAGCAACAACTAGAAGAAAATAGCAACAGCGGTTTTAGCAACAACTATGCCGCCATCACTACAAAGTAATAACAACAACAACAATAAAAAAAAAACAAATACAACAACAACACAACAACAACAACAATAACCGCTATGCGAACCATTAAAAGTAACACAGACGCCACCGCCGCCAGCATTGCTAACAACAACAACAACACAGCAACAACAGCAGCAATAGCAACAACAACAGCGCCACCAACGACATTTAATGGCTACGGCTTTGCCACAACTGCAAACAAGAGGAACAATAATACGAACAACAATGGCGACGACAGCAAAATCAAAAAACAACAACAACAACAACTACTACTACTACTACTACTACACTACTACTACTGCTGCTGCTGCTGCTGCTGCTGCTGCTGCATTAGTATCTGCAACAACAATAATCGAAGACGATGATAAAAGGTATTTTACCGACAACGCCCATAACAAGAGCATTAGTTACGTTATTATGCAGTTTATCACACATATATATATATATGTGTGTGTGTTTATGTGTGTGTATTTATGTGTGTGTGTGTATGTGTTTGCATATATATACATACATATATACATATATATACATTCATAGATATGCATATATATATGCATTCATAGATATATATAATATATATATATATATATATATATATATATATACATACAAATATATATATACAAATATATATATATGAATGTATATATATTATATAATATATATATATATATATATATATATATATGTATATGTATATGTGTATATATGTATATATATATATACATATATATATATATATATATATATATATATATAATATATATATATATATATATTATATATATATATATATATGGGTATAGCAGCAAAGCTACGAAGATATCAACAACACATTTTTAATGTAATGCAACTTTATTAGTCGCCATTTTAAGATGGCGGTGAAAGTGCTTCATGCCTATTTAGGTGCGTGAGTATTGGAGATTCTGTGTGTGTGTGTGTGTGTGTGTGTGTGTGTGTGTGTGTGTGTGTACGTGTGTGTGTCTGTTGTGTGTGTGTGCATGTGTATTATATAGTAGTGCTAGATAGATGGATAGATAGATAGATAGATAGATAGATAGACAGACAGATAGACATAAGTGTATGTGTGTCTACTTATAGATATGTGTGAGCGTAAGTATGTATGTATGTATTTATGTATGTATGTATGTATGTATGTAGGGAGAATTCACCAAAAAAAAACAAGAAGATAGGTGGTGTAGAAAGTAAACAGATGTATTAGTATAACGCTCAGGAATAGAAAAAGTCTTTAACGTTTCGAGCCTACGCTCTTCTACAGAAAGAGACACAGAAAAAAACAAGGAGAGAAGAAAATAAAGAGAGAAACAAAATGTGTGTAGTGGTTACCGATCTATATGTATGTATGTATGTATGTATGTATGTATGTATGTATGTATGTATGTATGTATGTATGTATGTATGTATGTAGGTAGGTAGGTAGGTAGGTATGTATGTATGTATGTATGTATGTATGTATGTATGTATGTATGTATGTATGTAGGTAGGTAGGTAGTTAGGTAGGTATGTATGTATGTATGTATGTATGTTGTATGTATGTATGTATGTAGGTAGGTATGTAGTTAGTAGTATGTATGTATGTATGTATGTATTATGTATGTATTTATGTATGTATGTATGTAGGTAGGTAGTAGTTAGGTAGGTATGTATGTATGTATATGTATGTATGTGTGTAGGTAGGTATGTATGTTGTTGTGTGTTGTATGTATGTATGTACGTATGTATTATATATGTGTGTATGTGTGTGTGTGTATGTTGTATGTATGTCTGTCTGTTGTATGTATGTATGTATGTATGTAGGTAGGTATGTATGTATGTATGTATGTATGTATGTATGTATGTATGTATGTATGAAAAAATCGAAACTCGTTTTGATGTTACCTGCACATTTTTCTATATGTTCTTGACGTTTCGAGCCTACGCTCTTCGACAGAAAGGAAAGAGAGAGAGAGAGAGAGCGAAAAACGAAGAAAGAACGAAAAGAAAACGAAGAAAAATGTGTAGGGATTGACAATCCAACATGATGGTTACGCAAAAACCATACATATAGAAAAAGTATTCTATGTATATAACCTAAAGGTCACGTTCATTTGCGCACCTATCATCAAAAATACAGAAGTTAGTACCCCTAAACTTTGGACTGATGTTAGCGTTTACAGTAAGTGCCTAGTAAACCATTAGTGTAATGTAGCAGCCCTGGTCTACGAAGCAGAGTTAGTATCCAACAACACTAACGAAAGGACGCATATACACAAATATATAGTGGAGGCGCAATGGCCCAGTGGTTAGGGCAGCGGACTCGCGGTCGGAGGATCGCGGTTTCGATTCCCAGACCGGGCGTTGTGTGTGTTTATTGAGCGAAAACACCTAAAGCTCCACGAGGTTCCGGCAGGGGGTGGTGGCGACCCCTGTTGTACTCTTTCGCCTCAACTTCCTCTCACTCCACTCTTACTTCCTGTTTCTGTTGTACCTGTATTTCGAAGGGCCGGCCTTGTCACTCCCTGTGTCACGCTGAATATCCCTGAGAACTACGTTAAGGGTGCACGTGTCTGTGGAGTGCTCAGCCACTTACACGTTAATTTCACGAGCAGGCTGTTCCGTTGATTCGGATCAACCGGAACCCTCATCGTCGTAACCGACGGAGTGCTTCCACACAAATATATCGAATCAATAATCACTTTAAGGCCAGGTTGAATAATTATATATCCCTCTTTTAACACCCAGGAAAACAAAATGTCATAATTTTAGCTAATTTTATGTGGTGATTAAAACAGGACCTAACGTCGCATAACAACAACAACAAACTGCTGGAAATATGTAGGCTGTATCTAAATGGAAGTAAAAGATGCACACTTTGCTTTGCGGAGAAAAGAATCTTTCTAACAACTCACATGAGTTTTCTAAGCCCGATAAACAAAATTTTCAGATATTGTCATCATGAGCGCAAAGTCAGTTTGGTGCATTGTCGTGTCCCTTTTTTAAGTAGCAGGAAGATTAACACAGGGCCAATACAATTCACCCATAGCTATTAACACTTCATGAGGAAAAGCTGATACTTCGTCCCTCTCATAGTGCATTAGTCCTCCAGCCCAGTAAATTTTTTGTCACTAAATTTTTCTACCTCCAAATCTATTTAGAGTGAATGTACACCCAGCACTTGTGTGGGCTACGCACTATGGTCTACAAACTTGAAGAGTCGTTAATATTGTCTGGCAGACATATTCTACGCAAAACATTCTGACCAGTAACATGCCATAAGCAGTGATATATTGCTTGACGATGTATATATATATATATATATGTGAGGCGCGTGCTTAGTGGTTAGGGCATTCGCTATGATCGTAAGGTTGTGAGTTCGATTCCCGGCGACGCGTTGTGTCTTGAGCAAGACACTTTATTTCACGTTGCTCCAGTCCACTCAGCTGGCAAAAATGAGTTGTACTTGTATTTCAAAGGGTAGCCTGTCACTCTCTGTGTCACGCTGATTATCCCCGAGAACTACGTTAGGGTACACGTGTCTTGGTGGAAATGCTCAGCCATTTGCACGTTAATTTCACGAGCAAGCGGTTCCGTTGATCGTATCAGCTGGGACCCTCGTCGTCGTAACCGGCGGCGTCTTTTATATATTATATATATATATATAATATATATATGTATGCATTGTTTATGTATGCATAATATATAATAACATCTATATGCATATATATATTATATATAGACACACATGCATACATTCATACTTACATACACACATACTAGTATTTATATAGATAGACAGATATTTATATATATATACATATATATATATATATAATATATATCTATATATATATACAATATATATATTATATATATATATACATATATATATATACACATATATATCTATATATATATAGACATACATATGTCTGTGTGGTATACATATGTATATGCACGTATATGTACAAATATATATACTTATATACGTCTATAT
>NW_021828588.1:0-7987 GCF_006345805.1 Octopus sinensis
ACACTCCCCAAATGGGCTAACACTCCCCAAATGGGGTAACACTCCCAAAATGGGATAACACTCCCCAAAAGGGCTAACACTCCGAAAATGGGCTAACACTCCCCTAAGAGGTTAACACTCCCAAAATGGGTTAACTCTCCCCAAAAGGGTTAACACTCCGAAAATGGGCTAGCGCTCCCAAAATGGGTTAACACTCCCCAAAATGGGTTAACACTCCGAAAATGGGCTAGCACTCCCAAAATGGGTTAACACTCCCCAAAAGGGTTGACACTCCCAAAAAGGGTTAACACTCCCCAAATGGACTAACACTCCGAAAGTAGGCTAACACTCCCCAAAGGGGCTCCCAAATTGGGTTAACACTCCCCAAAAGGGTTAACACTCCAAAAATCGGCTAACACTCCCCGAAGGGGTTAACACTCTCATAATGGGCTAACACTCCCAAAATGGGTAAACACTTCGAAAATGGGTTAACAATTCTCTGCACACATATCTCATTAAGATTTTCTCAATTGCTCAACCATTTCTGTGATGACTTTAGCCTCTAGCCACTATCCCATCGCTTGTGTTTCACCTCCGATTGCAACGGCTTACTCTCGTATCCTTTATCTCTTCGTTATCTCGCTGCACAATCTCCATATCTAAATGTGCACATTTCGCAGTGATAATGCACAATCACATTCCGTTGATATGCATCGGTAATTTTACATGTAACAATTAAGATGAATAAACGAGCAAGTAACAGCTGCAATATTAAGAAAGTCTGTCTGTGTGTCTGACTACCTGTGCACTTTTGGGTGTATATAGACACTTCTGTCTATATATAGATGTATAAGGATGTGTGTATTTCACTATATCTCACTCAGGGTGTATACTCTTTTACTCTTTCACTTGTTTCAGTCATTTGACTGCGGCCATGCTGGAGCACCGCCTTTAATCGAGCAACTCGACCCCGGGACTTATTCTTTTGTAAGCCCAGTACTTATTCTATCAGTCTTTTTGCCAAACGCTAAGTGACGGGGAACATAACACACCAGCATCGGTTGTCGAGCAATGCTAGTGGGACAAACACAGACACACAAACACACACACGCATATATATATATATATACATATATATATATGACTTGTTTCAGTCATTTGACTGCGGCCATGCTGGAGCACCGCCTTAATCGAGCAACTCGGGGGACAAACACACACACGCATATATATATACGTATATATGTACGTCTCTGTGTGTATATATATATATATATATAATATATATATATATACACGACGGGCTTCTTTCAGTTTCCGTCTACCAAATCCACTCACAAGACTTTGGTCGGCCCGAGGCTATAGTAGAAGTCACTTGCCCAAGGTTCCACGCAGTGGGACTGAACCCGGAGCCATGTGGTTGGTTAGCAAGCTACTTACCACACACCCACTCCTGTGTATATGCATCTATATCCATATATGTGGGTGTATGTGTGAGTTTGTACATCTCTGTGTGTATATATACATTTATATGTGTCTATATGCTTGCATGTATGTATGTGTTTGACTGTACATCTCGAGGGGTATATATGTATTTGTATCCGTATATCTGAATGGATGTGTGTAGGTATTTGACTGTATATCTCTTAGTGTGTGTATAACATTTATATCTGTATATGTGTATGGCTGTATGCATGTTTGTGTGTCTGTGGGTGTAACAACAGACTGACATGACGGAAATAAAAAGCAAAAAAAGTGTGTGTGTGTGTATGTTTTTGTGTGTGTGTATGTGTGTTTTTGTGTGTGGTTGTGTGTGTGTGTGTATGTGCGTGCGTGCGTATGTGTGTGTGTTTGTGTGTGTGTGTGTTTTTGTCTATGTGTGTGCGCATACGTGCGTGTGTGTGCGTACGTGCGTGTGTGTGAGTGCGTGTGTGTGTGAGTGCGTGCGTATGTGTGTGTGTTTGTGTGTGTGTGTGTGTTTTTGTCTATGTGTGTGCGCATACGTGCGTGTGTGTGCGTACGTGCGTATGTGTGAGTGCGTGTGTGTGTGTGTTTGTGGTGTGTGTGTGTGTGTGTGTTTTTGTGTGTGTGTTGTGTGTGTTGTGTGTGTGTGTTGTGTGTGGCGCGCATACGTGCGTGTGTGCGTGTGCGTACGTGCGTATGTGTGTGTATTTTGTGTGTGTGTGTGTGTGTGTGTGTGTGTGCGTGCGTGTGTGTGTTTGTGTGCGTGTGTTCCTATCTGTATGTGTTAATATCTGTGTTTGTGTGAGTGAACGCGCGCGCGCGTATTTGCGTGGGTGTGTGTGTGGACACGCCCATGCCTGTCCGTTCATGTTTCAAGCAAGGTTGGTCTGCCATTTCAGGAAGTAAATTAGAAATATTTGGCGCCAAACAAACCGGCGCTCTTTCACAGCATTAGGTTGCACCGAGTCTTTTAATCGACGTCTAACACAACCCTGTCAAGATATTCATCAACGTGAATTGCATATCTACACCAGGTATTGAGTTCTTTTCATTTTGTCCCTACTTAGACATCTGTGCATAATTTTTTATAATATAAATGTAAACAGATGTGACTGTGTGTGTACCGTTGGCGATTTTCTTCCCTCTGTTTTCCCTTCTCTGGATCTTTCCTTCTCCTATGTTTCCGATGAAGGGCTCCGCTCGAAACGTTAAACCCTTCTTCTTCCCTTCTTTCCTGAGCGTCCAATAATTCTATATTTGTACCACGTCCTCGCGTTGTTGTGTTTTTTTGTGCTGTCTTTTTGGATTAACTTATATATGTGTATATATATATATATATTATATATATATATATATATATATACATACATATATATTATATATATATGTATGTATGTATGTATGTATGTACGTATGTATATATATATGTATATATAATATATATGTATATATATATGTATATATTATATATGTATATATATATATGTATATATATATATATATGTATATATATTATATATGTATATATATATATAGATATATATATATTATATATGTATATATAATAGATATATGTATATATATAGCTATATATATATATATATATATATATATATATATATAATATATATAATATATATACATATAATATACATATATATATAATATATATATATATATATATATATAACATATATATATATATATACATATATATATATACATATATATATATATATATACATATATATATATACATACGTACATACATACATACTACATATACATATGCGTACATACGTACATACATACATACATACATACATACATACATACATACATACATGCTGCTTTCATTCATAAACAAATAGGCATATGCGCACATGTTTGTATACACAGAAACACACACACACACACAGAGTCATAGATTAATGTGTGTGTGTGTGTGTGTATTTGTATGTGTGCATATGTGTGGAAAGATACATTATTTACATTTGACGGAAATTTGTCCTCATCTTGTTTGTTGTTAACACAACGTTTCGGCTAATATACCCTCCAGCCTTTATCAGGTGTCTTGGGGAAATTTCGAACTTGGGTTCTCATTTCTATGGTATTTTTCGATGTTTATCATTATTATTATTATTATTATTATTATTATTACTACTCAGGTCACTGCCTAGAATCGATCTCGGAATCTTGGGGTTAGTAGCCCGCGCTCTTAACCACTATGCCCGCGGGCATATGGCGTAGTGGTTAAGAGCGCGGGTTACTAACCCCAAGATTCCGAGTTCGATTCCTAGCAGTGACCTGAACAATAATAATAACAACAACAACAACAACAACAATAATAATAATAATAATAACATCGAAAAATATCTTGGGAATGAGAACTCAGGTTCGAAATTTCCCCAAGACACCGCATGAAGGCTGGAGGGTATATCAGCCGAAACATTGTGTTAACAACAAACAAGATGAGGGGAAATATCCGTCAAATGTAAATAATGTACATAATTCCTCATCTCTTAAATATTTAAGTGTGAAAAGATGCAGAAATAATGAAACATGCAAACCGATACATACTCAGATGCGTTATATAACATGGCGTACACGAAACTTTTAGCCCTTGAGTCACTTTGTAAGGATTTCCCTGGGTGGTCCAACGGCTTGTGAGTAAATTTGGTCGACGAAGACTGTATGGAAGCCCGTAACATTATAACTATTTTTCAGATGATGTAGGTGCCAATTATATCGGAATTTCAAATGAAAAAAAAATGGTAGGCTTGCAGAACTGGCCTTCCGTTGGTTACGACGATAAGGGTTCCAGTTGAGACGATCAACGGGGCAGCCCGCTCCTGAAATTATCGTGCAAGTGACTGAGTATTCCACAGACGCGTATACTTTTAACGTAGTTCTTAGGGCCCGCACTCATACATGCTGACACAGGTCACATATATACTCACAAAATGAAAGTTGAAATTTTGGGAAAAGAAAATGGGTCATATGTATTAGTATGTATGTCTGCACACCGGTCAATCTTCTTTTCCCGGCATAATCGTGATCTACACAACCTGAACGGTATTTGTAGAGGATTTCATAATTAGATACTCATTTTTCTGAAAGTTATACTCTTTACTCTTTTACTCTTTTACTTGTTTCAGTCATTTGACTGCGGCCATGCTGGAGCACCGCCTTTAGTCGAGCAAATCGACCCCGGGACTTATTCTTTGTAAGCCCAGTACTTATTCTATCGGTTGCTTTTGCCGAACCGCTAAGTAACGGGGACGTAAACACACCAGCATCGGTTGTTAAGCAATGCTAGGGGGACAAACACAGACACACAAACATATACACACACTAGGCTTACAAAGTACTAGGCTTACAAAGAATAAGCCCTGGGATCGATTTGCTCGACTAAAGGCGGTGCTCCAGCATGTGCGTGTGCGTATACACACACACACACACACACACACACGCACGCACACACATATACACACGTATGTTGTACTTATTGTCGACGATTGCTTCCAAGACATGTGCGTCTCAACTGGAAAAGCGACATAGCAAGGAGAAACATTCCGAAATATAACAATATCTGTTTCAACACACGACTTCACATAAAAAATCTTGCACAACAAATATACAAACGTACATTAAAAAAAAAATTATTTGTTAATATCTAATTTAATAAATGATTTCTACATATTGTCACATACATTTTGATTGATTTTTCACTTCAGTATCGCTTTGTAAATGTTCTGTTTTTTAAAATTTTTTTTAACAATTTTCTGATACTAAAATATGCTAGCAGAGACCCTTGTTAGTCGAGTGAATTGGCTAAATTTTGTAGTTTGTTCTCTTCATTTATTAAAACAGGTAGAGATTGAATAGGTAGGTATAACATCTAATATTTTCCCGTTTTTTAAAGTGAAACGTATCTGCTTGAATATATTTGGCGGTTTAAGGCGGCGAGCTGGCAGACACGTTAGCGCGCCGGGCGGAATGCTTAGCGGTATTTCGTCTGTCGTTACGTTCTGAGTTCAAATTCCGCCGAGGTCGACTTTGCCTTTCATCCTTTCGGGGTCAATAAATAAAAGTACCAGTTTCGCACTGGGGTCGATGTAATCGACTTAATACCTATGTCTGTTCTTGTTTGTCCCCTCTGTGTTTAGCCCCTTGTGGGTAATAAAGAAATAGAAAGAAATAGATATTTCGTCTGTCGTTACGTTCTGAGTTCAAATTCCGCCGAGGTCGACTTTGCCTTTCATCCTTTCGGGGTCGATAAATAAAAGTACCAGTTTCGCACTGGGGTCGATGTAATCGACTTAATCCCTTTGTATGTCCTTGGTTGTCCTCTCTGTGTTTAGCCCTTGTGGGCAATAAAGAAATATATATTTGGCGCTTTATTTATTTATTTATTTATTTAAAGGAGTGGAAGGTAGATAGATAGATAGATAGATAGATAGGTAGGTAGGTAGATAGATAGGTAGGTAGGTAGGTAGGTAGATAGATAGATAGACAGATAAGCAGATGAATAGACAGACAGATGTGAGTGAGGGCATATCAACAAACCTCTTCTATATTGAAAACACTGCACCTGTTTTTTTAACGGATTTATACAATTAATCCACCCCTTTCTTTAGAAAAGAATATACCCGCTTAACCATACTTGTGTATTTATTTTATCTTATTTATTTATCGTTTTTTTTTTTGACAGTATCAGTTACTGGACAGCGGCCATGCTGTAGCCTGCTTTCATAGATTTTCTCCCATTTCATTTCTTTACGTTGAGGAAACGTCTCTTAGGCCTGTAAAATTGGGCCTATATTTCATACCTGATTTGGGCCTATTGCCTATTAAAATAGGCCTATATTTTATACCTGGTCTTGAACTATTGCCTATTGAAATAACTCTTTTACTCTTTTTACTCTTTTACTTGTTTCAGTCATTTGACTGCGGCCATGCTGGAGCACCGCCTTTAGTCGAGCAACTCGACCCCGGGACTTATTCTTTGTAAGCCCAGTACTTATTCTATCGGTCTCTTTTTGCCGAACCGCTAAGTGACGGGGACGTAAACACACCAGCATCGGTTGTCAAGCAATGCTAGGGGGACAAACACAGACACACAAACATACACACATATATATACATATACATATATACGACAGGCTTCTTTCAGTTTCCGTCTACCAAATCCACTCACAAGGCATTGGTCGGCCCGGGGCTATAGCAGAAGACACTTGCCCAAGGTGCCACGCAGTGGGACTGAACCCAGAACCATGTGGTTGGTTAGCAAGTTACTTACCACACAGCCATACATGATCTGGGCCTATTGCCTATTAAAATAGGGCTATATTTTATACCTGGTCTTGAACTATTGCCTATTAAAATAGGCCTTTTTACCAAAGAAAATGAGGTCTATATTTCACATCTAGCCTAGATCCATTGCCTCTTGAAACATGGCCCCTTTTCACTCTGCTTAAGACACTCATGGATTAGGTGGACATGTTAAATTGGACGGATTCTACGTTTTTAATTCAATTAAGGATCAGGTAGAGGTCTTGAGAAAGAGGGCTTTGCTGGCTATTTGAAACATCAGCGTCTGAAAAGATTCTGAAAGTCTAGATATGGTAGCAGCAGGATTTGACTGGCCTGCGGTGGTCACCCGATTCTGCCCACTGATGTGTCTCAACAGAACGAAATCACGTGATGTGGGGATTCTGGTACCCATGACAGAGAAATTCCGTCTGCTATTATCTATGTGTGTGCATTTATGCTCGGGCGATTATGAGAGAGGATCTCCCAAGGGCCAATTACGCAGCATTCGGTGTTCTTTCAAGGCATCCATGTTAAGTTGGATATGAAGATTAACTTTTGGTATTAACACTGCTACTTCCGGCCCTAATAATTGATACTAATTTCAGATTTTTGACACAAGGCCAGCAATTTTGGGTGAGGGTTAGGATTAGACGATTACATCGAACCCATTACTCGGCTGGTACTTATTTTATTAAAGGCAGCGAGCTGGCAGAAACGTTAGCATGCCGGGCGAAATGCGTAGCCGTATTTCGTCTGCTTATGTTCTGAGTTCAAATTCCGCCGAGGTCGACTTTGCCCTTCATCCTTTCGGGGTCGATTAAATAAGTACCAGTTGCGCACTGGAGTCGATATAATCGACTTAATCCGTTTGTCTGTCCTTGTTTCTCCTCTCTGTGTTTAGCCCCTTGTGGGCAGAAAAGAAATAGGTACTTATTTTATCAACCCCAAAAGGATAAAAGGCAAAGTCGACCACGGTGCAATCTGAACTCAGAACGTGAATTACGGACGAAATGCTATAAAGCATTTTGCCCGGCATGCTAACGATTCTTTTCTGTTATGGGCATAAGGACTGAAGTTTTGGAGGAAGGGGCCAGTCGATTGCATTGAGCCCGGTGTTTCACTGGTACTTATTTAATCGACCCCGAAAGGATGAAAGGCAAAGTCGACCTCGGCGGAATTTGAACTCAGAACGTAACGGCAGACGAAATACGGCTACGCATTTCGCCCAGCC
>NW_021828589.1:5000-7974 GCF_006345805.1 Octopus sinensis
GGGTACATACATATGCACACACACACATACACAAACATACACACGCACACACACACGCATATACACGCGCATACACACGCACAAGCACTCACATATAACATGTGTTTTGAGCCTACGAGTCCTTAGGTCAGGGCTTATCTCGGTTTCATGATACTTTAGCTTAACATTGAGTTAAGAGTACAAATCTCTCTGAATAAAACAGGATGCCAATCCTTCGCAGGATTAACCCTTTTCTGCAACTATCACTGTTACACATTCTCAGATGAGTGGAATGAGACAAAATGAAATGCTGGATCGAGATCATAATGCACCGCTCAGTCCAAGAATCAAATCCAGGTCCTAACGTTCGTGAGTGGAACACCGAAACCACTATGTCTTGGATCTTCGTACACACACACACACACACGCACACGCACGCACGCACACACACACACACACACACACACACACACACACACACACACACACACACATACACACATACACAGGCACAATGATAAAAATGCTAAATCTAACCGGTGTACATTCATTTAATTTAGGTGGAAGGTTTACAATGAGTCGAAATTTGCAAAGAACTAAAATGTATGTATGTGCACGTGTTGCAGTCCACATTTTACTGAAACAGTATTTACTGCGCTTAAAGTCCAAATGTTACATTGTCAGAGGAGAGTAGAACCAGAGATTTCTCGTTAACCGAGAAACTTGATATTGAAGAGCAAGATGGTTACTCGAAAAGCCTCTCTTTATGAGCTTTCTAAAGGAGACATAGGATTGCCTGAAACGATTTAAAATTTCCTCATCCAGAGTTCACCAGCTGAAAAGGATGCTGCCTCTCTGTTTGAAATGGAGGAATATGATTAAATCGACACCCTTGGTCTGAGAAAGTGGGAAGGCAGGGTGATGCAGTATGTTCTTGAGATAGCTTTAGTGTTAGGTCTATCCTTTTATAAACTGTAATGGTTACCGAAATGATGGCTCATTGCGTTCCGGAGTGTGAGCTACCAGCGCAGACATAAACATCAATGATCAGTTCAGATTTGAACTTGGCCAGAACTTTTCCAGCAATGGACGGGATAACTATACTCTGGCAATTGGAGCAAATACATTTATTTCTTTTGTTTTTGTAGATGGTGACAATTGTCCAGTCCAGAACATTTTTTTCTTATTCTATGTTTTGATGGTTGCATTAAGTTCATTCAAATTGCAGAAAGCTGGGGTTTTCACAATAGTTCCATTGGTTTAAGACCTAGTTAACTTGTTCTTCCGAGCGATTCAATTTTGCTGAAAGGTCCTTCAGTAGAAATATTCGGCCTTAAAAGTTGACTTGTGCCATGAAACAATTCCATGGGTTATAGATATCTTTATTGCATCACAGAAACTGTGCAGGCTTGGCCTGTCTACATTTCTCGAACACGCATTTCCGAAGAGCTCACAATGTTTATCTGGAGTGTGTCATGGTTTGTCCAGAGAGGCTCAGTGAACCTTGTATATTTATTTCTTTACTGCCTACAGGGGCGGGGGGCTAAAGATAGAGGGGACAAACAAGGACAAAGGGATTAAGTCGATTACATCGACCCAGTGTGTAAATGGTGCTTATTTAATCGACCCCGAAAGGATGAAAGGCAAAGTCGACCTCGGCGGAATTTGAACTCAGACCGTAACGGCAGACGAAATGCCGCTAAGCATTTCGCCCGGCGTCCTAACGATTCTGCCAGCTCTCCTGGCGAGGATGTCGATCGTGCAGGAATTTTCATCCAAACACAAACTCTCAAGAGGAAGATTGAGTCAAAAGCTTTCAGTCTAACAGAATATGATGAACGTCCTTACATATATGGAGACAGTCGAGCTTGCTCTGACTGAGCTTCTTCATGCTTGATGTCGAGCGTCGTAACGGTGCACTTGCAATCTGACTTTTGTTAGTATTCTCCGATGATCCGTCGTCCAATATTCGGCACCCATCATTGCACAACTAAACAGAATAGATATGAGATCTCTCTACCTGGCTGTGTTTAGATCAACAAAGCATCAGTATTTGGGCTTGAAATGCATCCAAGAGGTTTCGTGTTTGATCATCTATTGGAAGGTGGTGCTGGCCATGACTGGATTGTTCTGTGCCCGCTCAATTAGAAGCATTGTACCTTTGCTCTTAGTTTTCATAAAACCACGATTTTACAGACTTGCGTTAAAAGCATTCTTTAAACTGGATTTTGTCAGGAGATTTTCCTCAGTGTTTGGTTTCCTGGCCGACTGAAGCGGTTTTTGCCCTGATAAATGAGACGGCAAAGCCTCGATGCAGGGATACTTAGTAACATGATAGATATTCTCTGCAAGTAGGTATATGAAGTGACAATTGTCGATCACTAATGCCAATCAGTATTTCGGTCAGTTTAGGGGGCATATTCTTCGAAGTAATGCAGACACATGATAGTGATGTCCACATGCAAGGTAGTATTTCCAAAATAAAGAAGCTCTCACCATCCTCATCCTGAGAACCGTCTCCAAGTAACGTTTCCTAATCTAACGCAGCACTATTTACTTTGTAGTACAACACACTGGTTGTGGGAGCTATTTGCCGTTGGGGCTGGTTCACAAATTACTGATATCAGTAGATAGAATAGATTATACAATCAGTGCTTATATAATCCATTTTTGTCATGTATGTGGAAATTCCACATACATATGATAGACATGGTTTCCTATCCAGAAATCTAACTGTATCAACAATCTTATGCATCTTTCTTCGGTCCCTCCTCGGCTGGTCCCAAATTAACTTGCTTAGTTGCAGACAGAAAAAAAATTCCTCTCAATGACACCTGTCAACGACTGTTGCCCTGAAACACCGAAGTATTGAGTTCCCATCAGAAGCTTCCAGCATATTCAGATCTACTCCCTTTTCCAGGTTCTCATTCACAATCTCACTCTTGCAAGGACCCGAGATCCAAGATCCAGCATGCATACGCTTGCATAGGTGGTG
>NW_021828590.1:0-8121 GCF_006345805.1 Octopus sinensis
TGATAAATGGTCTGAGAATCCGCTTGAGTTTTTGGCGATTTCCTATCAGTGACATACTGTTGGGTGGGGGTAGTGGGACATCACAAGATCTGGAGCAATCTCCGTTCTAACAGTGCTGCGGATCTCTTTTTCCTTGTAAAGATCTGGAAGCTCTGGAGAATCGACTCGAATGAAGGGAATCCCATTTATAAACCAGATTAAAATCTGTGATATGGGAAGTCCTCTGCGAAAACTTCTGCGAAATTATCGACAGAAACATCCTTTGTAGACAATTACTTGTAAAAGAGAAGACAATATTTGGAACTGCATCTTCAAAATTCGTCTTATCGCTTGAATTAATTGAGTCAGCCGAAATGTCAATTTAAGAAGCTGACACGTGTACCGGCATAATCAGTGATAGATCTACCTTAATGACGACCTCTGCTGAAGCTGTCCGCCTACTGCTGATTTATGGATGAACAGGGGCGCGAAAAAGGCGGTCGAGAATTGAAGTGCAGAGAGATACGAAATTGTGCAAGTATGTAATAGTGAGAAAGATAGATAAATAGAGAGAGAGAGAGAAAGAGAGAGGGAGGGAGGAGGTAGAGAAAAGAAGAGGAAAAGTGAGAAGGGAGAGAGAGGTAGTGCGTAACTTTGACGGGAAAATGGTGCGAAAGATAAGAGGAAGGAAAGAGAACTGGAAGCAGAAATGTCTTACAATGAGGAACATGAAAAAGGATTACAATAGTAAAACTAACAGATCAGCACTGTGGTGGGAGTGGAGTGGAGGTGGGAGATGTATATATAAAGAAAGAGGCTTCAGAAATTGGACACACCCACATACAAATTTCCACCCCCTCTCTCTGTCTCTATCTACCTATCTATCGGTCTCTATTACATACTTGTATATATATATATATATATATATTAAATATATATATATATGTATTATATATTATATATATATGCTATAATATCTATTATATATATATATCTATATATATATTGCATATATATATATATATATATATATATATATATATATATATATATATATTGCATATATAATATATATATATATATATATATATATATATTATATGCATATACATATACATTATATATACATACATATGCATATACATATACACACACACACATATATATATATATATATATAATATTATATATATATATGCATAAACATATACCTATATATATATATATATATATATATACATACATATGCATATACATATACACACACACACACACATATATATATATATATTATATGCATAAACATATAATATATATATATATATATATATATATATATATATACACACACACAAGTAGACGCATGCCCGCGAGTAGCTATAACTCGATACGTATACTAACAGTATGTAGTACGATAAAACAAATACACACACACACACACGCACACACGCACGCACCATAACAATACACGCACAAAGCACACACACACCCGTCACTTCTCTGCCTTTGCTTCTTACAAATGAAATCTTGTCCCACAAGATGACTATTTGAAAAGACCCGGTGCACTAAATTGTATGTTATACAAGAAGATTATACAGAATATATTTCTTCCTTGACCTAAATTCTTGCTCGACAACTCAGCTACGCCATCAGAACAGTCAATATCTATCTCTCCTTCTCTCACTTTATCCATCTGTCTTTTACTCTGTCTCTCTCTCTCTCTCTTTCTCTTCTGCTCTGTCTCATTCATGTTTTTTTTTTTTCTGTTGCTACATGTGTATCCTTTGACAAGTAAGTCCTTCTCTCCGCCACTTCTCCTATCTTTACTGGCCAGTTTTCAAAGAACAACAAGAATAGATATAGTAGAATGCCGTAGAAAAAGATGAAGAAGAAGGAGAAAATAAAAGCCCCCCCCACACACAAAAAAAATGAGGATTTAGAGAGAAAAACAAGATCAAGATTGAGACGACCAAGAAGGAAATTAAAACAGATTTGAGAAAAGAGATAAAGTCCAACGGACAAAGTAAATAAACTTGGGAGGTGTAGTAAAATAAACAGAAGTATAGTAATAGCTATGGGCAGCTGTAATAACCAGAAGGTATGAACCCTCCCATTAAGGCGGCGAGCTGGCAGAAACGTTAGCACGCCGGGCGAAACGCTTAGCGGTATTTCGTCTGCCGTTACGTTCTGAGTTCAAATTCCGCCGAGGTCGACTTTGCCTTTCATCCTTTCGGGGTCGATAAATTAAGTACCAGTTAGGCACTGGGGTCGATGTAATCGACTTAATACCTATGTCTGTCCTTGTTTGTCCCCTCTGTGTTTAGCCCCTTGTGGGTAATAAAGAAATAGGTATTTCATCAGCCGTTACGTTCTGAGTTCAAGTTCCGCCGAGGTCGACTTTGCCTTTCATCCTTTCGGGGTCGTTGAATTAAGTACCAGTTACGCTCTGGGGGTCGATGTAATCGACTTAATCCGTTCGTCTGTCCTACTTTGTCCTCTCTGTGTTTAGCCTCTTGTGGGTAGTAAAGAAATAGGCATGTACCCTCCTACATGACCAATAATAAACGAGAGATATCTGTGACCGAGAGATACTTGTCACTCAAGATCATAAAGAACGTCGTTTCGATTCCTAAGCCGAGCAATAAGTGGAAGCACGTTTTGTGTGTGTGTGTGTTGTGTGTGTTGTGTGTGTATGGATGAACGTCATTGTTTAGTTTTATGTCAAGATTTCTTGCTAAGAGAGGAAGAGCCGGTTTCTAACCCAGATCCAAGGCACCTTCATTGGAATTTCAACATCAACAACAGGGTATTTTTGCTTGTATGTATGTATGGTATGTATGTATGTATGTATGCATGGTCGGGCCGTCGGCGTCTAAACCGGCAACCCCACCAAGCTTGCTTGGTGAGGAGGGTGTTTATTGGACACCCTGCGGGATGAAAAACAAAGGGCGGAGGAACTCTTGAGAGTCAACGGCCATCCAATAAATGTCTTAAGGCTGTATCATGCGCGGGGACATAGAAATAATCGGACTGAATACCCGATCGCGCGGTTAAACCGTTGGGAGTGAAGAACTCCTAACCTTTGTTAGGGCATCCTTCTAGGAGAAGGTAACTCAGGTAACTGGGATAACTCCGACATAAAACCTGCGGCTCAGTGGTTACCGATGAGGTTGACTTGTTCTTCTTTTCGGATTATGGCTGCTGTTGCTTAGTGAGTGGGATTGACTCAGTGCACAGCCTTTCCTCACTTTAAAAAAAATCTTCTTGCACAGGCATTGCATGATAACAACATTGATTAAGCTTCGTGCAATGGCCATACTCGATAACGAGGGGGCAGCCACCATGTACTGGTATACTCACACACGGTCCACTCAGCTGTAAATGCCATCATGTATCGAACACCTGTTGCGCATTGATGAGACTACAAAGAAAATCTTTACAATTAAGCGTAAATTTTCCAGCTGCTTCGCCACTCTTTTCCAATCAGCTCTCTATATTATCCATCCACTGCATTCTATGCCTTCCTCTTGATCTATTGCCCCCTGTTCTTCCTTCCATGTCATGTTTTCCAAACCTCTGCGTCTTCGAATATAGCCATAATAGATGAGTTTTCGTTTTTTCACAATGTTCACTTGTTGTCTTTCACCTTATTGTTGTTACATCCATTCAGTTATCCGTTGATTCTTGTCAGAGACTCATATCGTTCTGTTATGCGCCAACATTTCAAAGATCTCTAGCTGTAAATGAGTTCTAGTAATAGCTAGGGAATTAACCCTGTGACAAACCGACGTCGGTCCAGGTGGGGACGGGATGCCGGTCTTAGGAGTCCCAGGGCTCATTGATAGACCTATGACAACAATATCTCTGACTAACGTTAATAAGTGAGTGATAGAAACTTATGACCAACAATAATTATGATAAGTAAGAAATGAGAGCTATCTATGACTGGGAATAAATGATACAACCATGTAACTAAAAGTTACTTATGACTTGTAATAACTAAGATTTCTCCATGATCCGTAACAAATGAGTTGTACGTGTGACCAGTAATAACTGATAGTTAGATTATCCGTAATCTGCATTGAGTGATACTTATGATCAGTATTAAATAAGTAATACAATATTGTGATAACAGAATGATCTATGGTTTGTAAAAAAGGAGAGTTACTTATGACTTGTAATAACTAAGATTTCTCCATGATCCGTAACAAATGAGTTGTACGTGTGACCAGTAATAACTGATAGTTAGATTATCCGTAATCTGCATTGAGTGATACATATGATCAGTATTAAATAAGTAATACAATATTGTGATAACAGAATGATCTATGGTTTCTGATAAAAGAGAGTCACTTATGACTTGTAATAACAGAGAAATTATTGATTTATTTCATGGTTTTTTTTTTCCATCATTAATAACTGTGATGTCTGTCAAGAATCGTATTGTCTGATTCTAAAAATTGCTTGGTTCGATCCCCGCCAGAGTTTGCTGTACCGCTCATTCGTTCATAAAGAAGAACTGATAAATGTTGCTTATAAAATAATGTTAGGAGTGGCTGGGTGGTAAGTAGCTTGCTTACCAACCACATGGTTCCGAGTTCAGTCCCACTGCGTGGCATCTTGGGCAAGTGTCTTCTACTATAACCTCGGGCCGACCAAAGCTTTGTGAGTGGATTTGGTAGACGGAAACTGAAAGAAGTCCGTCGTATATATGTATATATATATATACATATGTGTGTGTATATGTTTGTGTGTCTGTTTGTCCCCCCAACATCACTTGACAACATATGGTGGTGTGTTTACGTCCCCGTAACTTAGCGGTTCGGCAAAGTACTTATTCGATAGAATAAGTACTAGGCTTACAAAGAATAAGTCTTGGGGGTCTATTTGCTCGACTAAAAGCGGTGCTCCAGCATGGCCGCAGTCAAATGACTGAAACAAGTAAAATAGTAAAAGAGTATAAACACACACACACGCACACACACACACACACACACACACAAGCACACACACACACACACACACGTACAAATACACATATTCATTCAGGTGATATTATAGCCTCCTATGTCTTCACTTTTGGCTTCTTCCTTTCTGTGTGTGTCTTCTGTCTGTCTATATACATACACATATATATATATATACATGTATACATTTGTGTTTGTGTGTATGTATATATACTTACATACTAACACAGACACGCATACACACGTATATACATATAAGCGCGCCCACACAGACATATATTCATATATTTATACAAACATATGTAGATGTACTTAGAAATATATATATATATGTACTTATATGTACAATAGGTGTGTGTGTGTGTGTGTGTGTTTGTGTGTGTGTGTATGTGTGTGTGTGTGCATGCGTTGTGTGTGTATCTGAGAGAATTTATACATGAAGGTAGATATAGAGCGACTGAGAAAATGTGCCCGGATGAATGAGACCAGCTCTGTTAGCTCTTTACACGCGAGTTAGTATTTAAATCTCATATGTCGTATTGAAAACTTTGATATGAAAGGACGGAATATGTTAAAATGACATTTTATAGAGACTTCATTGAATAAATTGTGGACTGACAATGTTAAACAACAGTGCTCCAGTTGTTTTCGTCCCTGAGAAACAACATTGGCGTCAATCTATGTCGACACTCAGTTCAATAACCTGTTTACACGGGAACAAAACCAAAGCAGCCATTGAAAAATCTTTCTAAAACTCACCAGACTGTTGAATAATGAATGCACTAACTTTATAAATACAACCGGAAGTTTTCATAGCACACGCGCTCCTTAGTGACTTGAACTACTCATAGCAAATGTTGAAACATATTTTCAATTGTATATTTATCTAAGTAAAGCCTACTATACACAGAAAATCCATTTTCCTCTTTGGACGATCGTCTGCTTTTGTGTTGAGCCAATGAAATCATTCATAACTTTTTGGTGTGTTTTTCTCCTAAGTTTAGTTCTTTTCACTCCTCCTTCTGTTGGACTTTTATAACGAACTTCTCTGTAATTTCATATATATGGTCACACACACATATATGATCTTGACTGAGAATTACGATAGAGGTAAAAGTGCTAGTTGAAATACTCAACCTCTTAATCCAGTGAGTAGATCCGTTGAGTTGATTACGAACGAAGATCTGTTGGACTTTATAATGAACTTCTCTGTAATTTCATATATATGGTCACACACACATATATGATCTTGACTGAGAATTACGATAGAGGTAAAAGTGCTAGTTGAAATACTCAACCTCTTAATCCAGTGAGTAGATCCGTCGAGTTGATTACGAACGAAGATCTGTTTATCATTTGCTTATATTCGTAAACACACACGAGGGGTACTGAAAAGGTCCTGGCTTTGGGTAAAAGAAAATACAGGAGGATCAATTGATTATGATTTTATTCAACACATTTCCGCTCTCAGATTCACATACTCATTGGAGCGGTCCTTCAGTTTTTCTAGGCCCTGTAAAAGAACTCGGAATGTTGGGCCTTCCGGCCAGGCCTTTCGCGACACCCTTAAAGCCAGGAACTTTTCAGCACCCTTAGTACATAATGTTTGCAATTCGATTTCGAGTAATACTATCATTTGATTGTTCACTAACATTCTAACTATGGAGCTTTGTATCCATAGTTAGAATGTGGTAGAGTCTGTTTTTGCCCGAAAATGACTGCCACAGAAGCAGACGATATTCTGATTGCGGTTATTCTAGTTATCTTTCCGACAATATTTAAACTCAGACACAAACTATAGTTTGTGTCTGAGTTTAAATCACATTGTTCCGAATTCAGTACCACTGCTTGGCACCTTGCGCAAGTGACTTCTACTATTACACCGGGCTATATAAGTATATATATATGTGTGTGTGTGTGTGTGTGTGTGTGTGTGTGTATGTGTGTGTGTGTGTGTGTGTGTGCGTGCGTGTGTGTGTGTGTATGCGCGCGCTCGTGTGTATAAATGATAAACTTATGGAAAGTTTTACAGATTTTTACAGTTCCAGTGATGGATTAGATCTGTAGTCCGCGAATTAGCTTTCTCGTTTCTGATTCTGAGAAGCCCAATTTCTCAAGATTGGTATTTAGGCAGTGTTATGCATGTATGTATGTATGTATGGTATGTATGTATGTATGTATGTATGTATGTATGTATGTATGTATGTATGTATGTATGTCCTTACGTATATGTACAGAGACACAGAAACACACACACACACACACACACGAGGTATGTTGGTGCTAACAAGAAAAATATAACTCAAAATATGAGTATATGTATATTTTCACTAACATTTAGCAGAAGCAGCAAAGTGACTCAAGGTCCGAGAGTTTCGTGCATTAACACTTATCACTTGATAAGTACCAACCACGAAACTCTCGAATCTTGAGTCACTCTGTTGCTTCTGCTAAATATATATATAAAAGGACAATTTAATTATCGATCTTATCAAGTGGCCAGCATGGGAATAAAAACCTTCAAAGCTAATAACTATTATTAAAATTATAATTTAGGGTATCTAAGAGATAACTCCACGCTGGAAATAGCAGCCAAAACTTGACTCTAAAACCATTTGGCTGCTATTTCCAGCGTGGAGGTATCTCTAAGATACCCTAAATTATAATTTTATACACACACACACACACACACACACACATATATATACACATATATATACTCATATATATATATATATATCGGTAGATAGACAGATAGGTAGATGGGTAGCAAAACAGATAAATAAATATAACTATCGGTATATCTTATTGAGCTTTTGGATGAAATTAAAACTACGTAAGTATAGAAACGCTTTAAAAGCTTCCGTATTTGACCTAGTTTCTTATAATTTAGAAACAGTACGATCGATCTTCTCTTAGAATCATTTGTACACTTGAATCTTTACTGAGTGACGAGCTATAAGTTATTCTAGACAAAACGACAGTGAGACCGTATAAGTCCGATAAACACTGATTCTTCTCCTTTTCCTTCTCTTCCCCCTGCTCCCCCCTGCTCCTCGCTCACCATGGCGTTAATCAATTGCAAAGTTGGCCGCGCGTATTCATTAACCGGGTCTCCACCATCACCACGAATTTGATATTAAATCTACACCGCTATGTAAACATAGTCGAGCGT
>NW_021828591.1:0-2500 GCF_006345805.1 Octopus sinensis
GGCACCCTAGGCCATAACACCAATGAACTTCTAACTTGTTGTCTCTTGGGGTCTCTGGGTGAGACTTGGAGTCAACTTGTACAAATGTAAAGCAAAAGGCAAATATAAAATAATAATATTAGTACCAGGCAGTGGCCTCTCGTGGCTTCTGATCTTAACTGATTGGAAGTGTTATGTACATTGTTTTGTCTTTATATAAAAGATGGGTTACAGCAAATATTCTGCTCAATACCACAGATTTGCTTGTCAGTTGTTTGACTTTAACCAGTTGAGTATGTCCCTTAGTGGCTGACGATATGTGCATCTCTGATCACGAGCAGAAGTAGTGGGGGAGTATCATAGCTATGTGTTGAAAGGAATTCTTAGAGGTTTGGATAATTCACCTTTGGAAACATGGGTGTTTCATTCAACATCCTTAAACAATCCTTATTCAGGGACCTTTTGAGTGGGATGTGCTAATCAATCTAAAGAAACTACACAAAGACAAGTCCAAGCAATATCCTAAGGCAAGAGTCCTCTTCATTCCTTGTTCTCCACTCCACAAATCTATAGTTAAAGTACTACCCACCACTCATGCCATTTTTGTAACTTTCACCTGCCCTTCGATAAATCCACCCAAGAAGAGCACCTCCCTTTCTGCTCTTTCTTTCCTTTTCCATTGAAACTTCCTAAGAGGAATGCCTCTGTCCTCATACCTTTAAGCCTTGTCCATCAGACAACCTCTTTCACTGCTGCTACCAGGCAAAAGAAAACTGCCTTACCAGTCCTATAAAAGTGGGGCAGTGGGATAATCCTCACTATGGACTCAACTGATAGATGGATTCATCACACATGCAACAGCAGCTGTTGTGGAGGTGCAATGGCCCAGTGGTTAGGGCAGCTGACTCGCGGTCATAAGGACATGGTTTCAATCTCCAGGCCGGGCATTGTGAGTGTTTATTGAGCAAAAACACCTAAGCTCCACGTGGCTGTACTCTTTCACCACAACTTTCTCTCACTTTTGCTTTTCATCCTTTCTGGGTTGATTGAGTAAGTACCAGTTACACACTGGTGTCAATGTAATTGACTTAATCCCCTCTGCCTTGTGGCAAAAATTTGAAATCATTATTATGCAAGGTACTACTGTGTGGAATTTTGGACAAGTGTCTTCCACAAAAGTCTTGGGCTGACCAAAACCTTGTGAGTAGATTTGGTAGATGGAAACTGAAAGAAGCCCATCAAATGTATATATACATATATCTATATTTATATATATATACATACATATATATGTATGTATGTATGTATGTATGTATGTATGTATGTATGTATGTATGTATGTATGTTTGTATGTATGTATGTATGTATGTGTGTGTGTGTGTATGTATGTATGTATGTATGTATGTATGTATGTATGTATGTATGTGTGTGTGTATGTGTGTGTGTGTGTGTGTGTGTGTGTCTTTTGGTGTTTGTCCCCCATCACTGCTTGACAATTATGTGTTGGTGTGTTTGTATTCCTGGAACTTAGTGGTTCAGCAGTAGAGACTGATAGAATAAATACCAGCTTAAAAAAAAATGAATTAATTAAGTACTGGGGTTACCTGTTTCGACTGAAATTTTGCAAGGCAGTGCCCCAGCATGGCCACAGTCTAATGACTGAAACAAGTACAAAATGTTGTATTAGGAAAATAATGGTGGCTGTGATGGTGAAGATGTTGATAAATGTGATATAGAGGGATGTACACAGGGTGGAAATATGGAAAAAAGGTGATCACGCTTCAGTGAATGTGTGGTAATGTTTTCATGCATGAATGAGAAAGAAGAGGCAGGAGAGAGAAGAGAGGAAAAGGGCAAGGGAAGATGAGATGAATCAGCTGTTGTGTGTGTGTATGAGATTGGGTGTGTGTATGTATACATGTGTGTCAGAGAGTATGCGTATGAGCATGTGTGTATATGTGTTTGTGTGAGTGTGTGTGAGCAAGTGTATATATGATATTGTGTGTGAGTGTGTGTGTGTGTATGTGTGTGTGATTGGGTGTGTGTGCATGTGTGTATGTGTGTGTGTGTATGAGATTGGAGGTGTGTATGTATACATGTGTGTAAGAGAGTATGTGTATGACCATGTGTGTATATGTGTGTGTGTGAGTGTGTGTGAGTGAGTGTGAGTATGTATGAGATTGTGTGTAAGTGTGTGTGTGTATGTGTGTGTGTGTATGTATGAGATTGGGTGTGTGTATGTGTGTGAAAGAGTATGTGTATAAGCATGTGTATATGTGTGTGTATGTGAGTGTGTGTGAGCGAGTGAGTATGTATGAGATTGTGTGAGTGTGTATGTGTGTGTATGTTTGTATACACGTGTGTGAGAGAGTATGTGTAAGAGCATGTGTGTATATGTGTGTGTAAGTGTGTGTGTGTAAGTGAGCATGAGTATGTATGAGATTGTGTGTGTGTGCGTATGTGTGTGTGTGTGTGTGGTGCATGCGCATGAGCAAGACAGACTACAGAAGAAGACATCTGT
>NW_021828592.1:2500-8169 GCF_006345805.1 Octopus sinensis
ATGTAGACATTCAAACATATGTAAATATAAAAATGAAGTTATGCAAGCCTGAGAGTGCGTATGTTAACACGCCTGTACGTGTGTATATGTTTGTATGTATATACGTATGCATATGTGCACACACATATTGTAAGTTTGTACATATATGTATACATATACCGAAATATATGTACGTAGACGTATGTATTTGTATTTTTGTATGTATGTATGCATGTATGTATATATGTATGTATGCATGTGTGTATGTATACATGTGCACACACATATTGTAAGTTTGTACATATATGTATATATATACCGAAACATATGTACGTAGACGTATGTATTTGTATTTTTGTATGTATGTATGTATGTATATATGTATGTATGCATGTGTGTATGTATATATATATGTGTGTGTGTGCATATGTATATAGATGTACATACATATTTAGCTGTATTTACGCGCGCACACACATATATCCATATATATTCACATACAGGTTCACATATATACCTGTATATACACATCTATCTCTGTATATATAAATATACTTCCATATATGCGTACGTGTGCTTGTATGTGCATATACATGCACTCTCGCGCACACACACACACGCATAGATATACATGGGTATATAGGTGCATGCTTATGTGTGTGCTTTTTATGAATACATTTATCTGAAGACGAGAAAGATATGTGTGCTTTATAGAGGAAGCACAGTTTGTGTTGTTGGAATGCAATCAGTAAATTAACTCTGTATTTACTCAGAGTTTCACCCGGTAACACACGCAGTGTACATGACGTTTATGTTTTCGGCAAGATTGTGAAACATGTCGGAAGATATGAAATCCGTACGTGCATTTGTAAGGTAGACTCTCACTAGTTAAGATTCTTTTGTCTCGTTGCATTCTGCAGAGTCACCCTTTTTAGACTACTATGTGTTGTGGTGTGAAAACATTCGGCTGGAGTTTTCATCTTTGAAGGTATTTACGCCGCAAATAGAAGCCGATGTCTCTGTGGCCGTTGTTTAGAACATAATTCTGAGGGCTTTGCTGCTCGGAGCTCTGAAAATTTTAGAATCTTTCCTGACTACTCTCTGCACATAGCAGGCAGGTGGACAACACCTTTGATAACAAACGCCATACACTGCTACAGCATTAGGGATTTTTCGAATAAGTAAAGCCTGCAGTTCCGAGTTCCTTTGAAGATGCCATATCGCTGTCACTGATGGTCAGAGTAAGCAGAGATCATATAAATCTCTAATTGATTCGTTTAAGTTTCTTTCTATTGTGATCTTAATTATTTGTTATGTTGAGTGAAGCGATCATTGAAGGTATTTGCTGTTAAACCCTGACCGTAATGTTTTATCAGTTGAAGAGATTTTGGGATTTGTGTAAAGCTAGGTAATGACGTCATATTAATGTTTGAAAATTCCCGTTTTGGAAGTCTCGCCTATGTTATGTGGCGGATTAAACCAAATTACGTTTATGTTACTAGCTCTACTCTGCTTTGCGACGAGTTAATATTTTATACATGCAGGTATTGTAATGAAGCTATCCCTAGCTCACACAATAGGACGCTAACCTTCAGAGACATCCTCCTCCAGGGGTAGATCAAATTATTTCTTAATCATTGCAGTCATCACATTGTTGGGATTGTTGTTGATGGAAATGAGGTAATCTCTAGACTTTCAGATAATTAGAGTTCACTGCATTGAACCCAATTTGATATTCTTAGGAAGTTGTTTATCATTAATTTAATGCTATCATTTCTGTTTAAGTTAAAATTCTTAAATTATGATATTAAATCCTTTTCGAATATATCCATGAAGTGGCGTCTTATATTCTACGAGATTCATGGGTGATAGTTTCTATAGAATTTTTCTGCCTCCAAACTCTGTCCTAATATAAAAAGAAGTTCAGTCGTTCTATATTTTTTGTATTGTTGGCATGCAATGATTCCTTCTGCACAAAAATTGCAACCTTGTACAATTGTAGAATCCTCCTCCTCCTTCTCTTTCTCCTACCCCCTCCTCCCCTCCTCCACTTCTCCATTCATCATCATCACCACCACCACAACAACAACCACTACGACGAAGACGACGACCACGACCACGACCACCATCATCATCATCGTCATCTACTTCGTTCTATTCTTCCTCCTCCCCCGGCACCTCCTCCTCTTCTGCTGTTGCTGCGAGCAGAATCTTTATTTCACCAGAAAAATTGCATTGTGGCTAGCCACATCGTCCGTCTTTACGTTGTGAGTTCGAATCCCGCCAAAGTGGACGTTGTCTTTCATCCCTTTCGGGTTCTATAAAATTAAGTACCAGTTGAGTTATGAGGTGCAGGTTCAATGTAAATGACTTAAATTTCTTCCTCCAAACTTGCTGGCGTTGTGGCGAATCTTGAAACCATTATTATCGTTCTGCACGAACTCGTTTAGTGCCCGGGCATAGCTGACCTGTTGGATTATGTCGAACAGCTGTCGTCATGTGTGGGAAGGATCTCTCTGTCGGCCGAATCCATAGTGAAGATTGTCCCATCAATTTCTTTAAATCGGGCAGGCAAGGCAGTTTTCCTTTGCCTGATTGAGATTGCATAAATGGTCATCTGGTGGACGAGGCTGAAAAGCATGAGAACAGAGACTTCCCTTTTGGTAGAGCCCTCATCGAGCTTTTCAAGCTTCTCATGAAAAGGAAAAATGAGGGCGAAGAGGGAGATGTTGCCCTCAAGTTCATTTATTGAAAGGTGGGTGAAAGTTGTGAAAATATCAAGGTTAGATGGTACCTCTCTAAGTGTAGACCTGTGAGTAGGAGAAATGAAATTGGAGGGGGGGCACTTTCTCTTGATATTCAGGGAGATCTTGGACAGTTTCTCGATTATCCCGAGAGGTTCTCCGGTGCCAGGCGAGTCACATGACTATCATCATCCCCACCTTTTGTGTACGATGTACGTTGTCCCTTCTCTGTGTTATTGTATACTGCGTAGAATTTCTATACATATATTCATATATTTTTTTCTTCAGTTCACTCTATGTAAATACACACACTTGATGCCTGTCTTTGTATTGTCCTTCTCATCCTTCACCCTGGTGGCAAATAAAAGAAATCATCATCGTCGTCGTCGTCATCATCATCACCACTACAACCATCACCACCACCACCATCACCATCACCATCGTCATCACCATCGTTATCATCACCACCATCGTCATCATTATCATCATCATCGTCATCATCACCATCATCACCATCATCCATCAACAGCATCATCATCATCATCATCATTATCATCACCATCAACATCATCAACTTTCTTCCTCTTCTTTATACTATTATTATTATTATTGTTGTTTTTGGTTTTATTATTAACATTGCTGTTGTTGTTGTTATTATTATTATTATTATTATTATTATTATTATTATTATTATTAGCAGCTGTAGCAGCAGCATGATGATGAAGGTGTTGGTGGAAAGTGGGGATGTAGACACGATTGGCCGATAACACAATGCCTACAACCAACACCATCATCACTAGCACCATACCACTATCAGCACAATCACCACCATCACCACTACCTCCAGTACCACCACCACTGCCACCACTACCAGCACACCAGAACTTACACCACCACAACCATCACCACTACCACCACCAACACTACCACTACTATCACCGTAACCCGAAACGCCATCATCACGAGGACCACCATCACCATAACAAACACCGAGACCACAACCACCGTAACCATATCCACCACCATCATCATCACCACCAGCACCACCATCATCATTATCACTACTACTCACATCTCCGTCGCTACCGTCGCCACCAGTTACCGTTACCACCAGCATAACGATTACTACCATTCTCACTAGAACCCCAACCGCCAGCAACACCACCACCGCCGTCACCACTATTTCCGTAACCACCACCACCACCACCACCATCCTCACCTCCACCACCACCACCACCACCATCCTCACCTCCACCACCACCACCGTTACAAAGCCTAGCGAGTAAACATCACAATCTGTCTAAAAGCCAGTTTCGATATCTGTCAGGAATTGAACTTAAAAACAATGATATCACGTCAAAAGATAATGATGTGTTGTTAGTAAAGATCATATTTAATATATATTACATGCGAAGAATGAAGTGGGGGGGGGGCTTGGTGGTCGGTGGTCGTGGGTGGGTTGGGGACATTTAATCTTCTACTTGTGATTGTTGTTGCTAATAACGTTGTTGGGGTTTTGTTTTTCGTTTAAAGACATACATACATATACATATATATAATACATACATACATATATCATATATAATATATATATATATATATATATATATATATATATATATATATATATATATATACTATTTGTTGATGTTGTTGCTTTTAAAGGAGCTCGCGGATTTTCTTATGATACTGTAGTTTCTTGTTAATATCATTAATGCTGGTGTTGTTGTTTGTATGTTTGTAGGTTTGTTATTGTTGCTGTTGTTGTTGTTACTGTTGATGATAATGGTGATGATGGTGATGATGGTGGTGGTGATGGTGATGGTAGTGATGTTAGTGTTGTTGATATTTTTGCGGTTCTATTCTTCTAATATTTTTGTACGCTATCAATCATGTAATTGTTGCTAAAGGTATTTTTTCATTATTCTTTATCGTCGGTGATAACGTTGCTAATGTGTATGTATGTATGTATGTATGTATGTATGTATGTATGTATGTATGTATGTATGTATGTATGTACATACGTATGTATGCATGTACGTATGTATGCATGTAAGTATGAATGTATGCATGTATGCATGCATACATGCATGTATGTATGTATGTATGTATGCATGTATGTATGTGTATATGTATGTACGTATGCATGTATATATGTATGTATGTATGTATGTATGTATGTATGTATGTATGTACGTATGTATGTATGTATGTATGTATGTACGTATGTATGCATGTAAGTATGAATGTATGTATGTATGCATGCATACATGCATGTATGTATGTATGTATGCATGTATGTATGTGTATATGTATGTATGTATGCATATATATATGTATGTGTATATGTATGTATGCATGCATGCATGTATGTATACATGTATGTATGTATGTATTATGTGTATATGTATGTATGTAAGTATGTATGTATGTAAGTATGCATGCATGCATGTATGTATGTATGTATGCATGTATTTATGTATGTACGTATGTATGTAACTATGCATGTATGTATGAATGTATGTATCGACGCATCTATGCATGTACGTATGTATGTACATAAGAATGTGATAGATGTACATACTTTTACACATGCACATAAGTGTGCATGCATATATATGAATACCAGTGCATTTATGTAGGAATGTATGTATATATATATATATATAAGTGTGTATATTAATATCCATATATATATATGCATGTATGCATACATGTATGTATGTATGTATGTATGTATGTATGTATGTATGTATGTATGTATGTATGTATGTATGTATGTATGTATGTATGCATGTATATATATATATATATAGATATAGATATAGATATATGTATATATGCATATAAAAGTTAATGCGAGCATATATTAAACTCTTAAAGGGATGATTACATGCAAGATTGCACTGAATTTACACCTAATGCTATTGCGAAAAAATTTTCATA
>NW_021828593.1:5000-7998 GCF_006345805.1 Octopus sinensis
ATGGAATAAATATCGAGGAAGACTCCATGATTCAAAAAATGCGCGGCGGTGCCCCAGCATGACCGCAGCTTTAGGGCTGAAATATAAAAGAATAAAAGAATATACCTATTTCTTTATTACCCACAAGGGCTAAACACAGAGGGGACAAACAAGGACAGACATAGGTATTAAGTCGATTACATCGACCCCAGTGCGTAACTGGTACTTAATTTATCGACCCCGAAAGGATGAAAGGCAAAGTCGACCTCGGCGGAATTTGAACTCACAACGTAACGCAGACGAAATACCGCTAAGCATTTCGCCCGGCGTGCTAACGTTTCTGCCAGCTCGTATAAAAGAATATACCCTCACAGTAAAGTTCTGGTTTTAATGTTTTACATTCAAGAAGAGCCCTCTACAGATACCCAGGAGTAATGTAGTGGTGTTAAACCGAGCGTATAATAAAGACAACCACCTCAAAATAGGTAGTCTAATAGGCTTCCACACAGTTTCTATCTAATTTCTCCCTCAAAAATCCGAAGCGATGAATGCCCAAATTACAGATAAATGTGATCGATCCCAGAACCATGAATTTTTAACTTCATGTCTATGTAGTAGGATGTGATTTGAAGGCTATTTGACTGCTCTGTACATCAGATCGATCAATAGACAATACAGAAACTCATATTCATTTACTCTCTTACTCTAAAGTGCAAGTCGTTCAATATCAATAAGAGGGCAAATAGGATAGTTTCTACATCCAGTAAGGGAACTTGTAAATGGTCATCCAACTGCTAGAAATAGCAACTACACCGCCCTCAAATTCTACCATCTTAAAAATAGCCACAGTGGATAATGTACACTTGATACATTATTCACAAAATTGAGACAATCATGACTGAAATACCTTTTAACATAGTTGTGACCCTGGAGCTAAATTTTAAAAAAACAACGACAGTAATAGACCGGAAGTTGTGAGTGACAGAAGTAAACTTCCGCACAACCAAGTTCGCGTGGGTGGGTGGGTGGATGGGTGGATGGATAGATGGATGGATGAATGGATGGATTGTTGGTTGAATAAATAAAAATAAATTAATAATCACACAGTACAAGAGTAAGATTTAGAGGCAAGAAGACAGACAAACAAATAAAATTTGAAATCGGATAACTAAAATATCTAACCGAAAAAATGTTGAAATATCAATGAAAGAATTGTACAGTAAGTCTAGAAGCTAACGTTTCGAGTTATACTCTTTATCAGAGAGAAAGAAAAAAAAACAATGATGCAAGAGAGAAAAATATAAAAACAAACGATACCGAATTTACACCGTCTGTTTTTATACCAAGTCTAGCGTGAAATATCATCATACATACATACATACTACATACATTACTGCATGCATGCTGCATACATACATACATACATACATACATACATACATACATACATACATACATACATCATACATACATACATACACATGCATGCATGCATTCATACATAATACATACATACATACATACATACATACATACATACATACATACATACATGCATGCATACATACATACATACATACATACATACATGCATACATACATACATACATACATACATACATACATATATACATACATACAACATATAATAGAGCCATAATTCTTTCAGGAATACTGATTTATTATCCTTCAGCGATATATATACATGTGTGTATGTGTGTGTGTGTGTGTGTGTGGGTGGTGTGTGTGTGTGTGTGTGTGTATGTATGTATGTATAGGGAGAATTCACACAAAAAAACAAAAGACGAAGACAAGTGGTGTATAAAACAAACAAACAATTGTATTAATATAATGCTCGGGAATTGAAAAAGTCTTAACGCTTCGAGCCTACGGGTTTCCTCAGAAAGGAACATAGAAAGAAACAAGGAGAGAAAAAAATGTTTGTAGTGGCTAGCGAGATATATATATATATATATATATATATATATATATATATATATATATATATATATATATATATAACAAGTTAAAAATAATGATCATTAATATTTTTTCCTTGATTGGAACAAATTTAGCTTACAGCTGTTTCCAGTTGGCAAATAAATTAAGTTTTATCAAAGCAGTAAATAAGTTGGCAAATAAACAAGTATCATCTGATTGACCAATATAATGTTTTGCAATTAAATGTTGTCGGTGAATAAATAACACAGAAGATAGTAAAAATATTTGGAATTAGTCTTTTAAAGAGATTATAAATTCACGTTGATGACCAATCGTTGGAGGTGCTCCATTAGTTGCGCCTGCAATAATATTTTCCTGATAATTTCTTTGGCGTTGAAAATATTTTCCTGCAGTCTTTAAAACTCGAATCCTTATATGAGTTCCTAATTGTTCAGGAAATGATATTCTCTTCATTTGTGTTGATGTAGCACACATTAGCAAATAGCAAAGCGTCGTTGTCACATGATACTGTAAATAGAATTTCATTATTTTTAAATCACCACAAGGACTGTTTTCCAAGTTATTTACCATTTCAACGATTCCGCCTGTGACTGAATCATTACTAAGTTTAACCCTTTCATTACCAACCCGGCTGAAACCGGCTCTGGCTCTGTTGTACATATGTCTTGTTTTCATAAGTTTTGAATTAAAATCTTCTGCCAAACCTTAGTCATAATTTATGTTCCTAACACTAGCTTAATGATAACTAAGTTATTTTACTAAATTCTTTGTTATATTTAAAATAATTGAAAGAAAAACAGAGCATCTCAAAAGAAATATGGTAACAAAAGGGTAATCAAAGAAATTATATCAGTAACGGTAGGCAACTTAGTGTTAAAATATTCATTCATAGAGAAGACTTTCACTAATACGATAGAGCTTCCTACCTACATTTAATAATGAACTTTTTATATGATGCGGTATATTCTTTCTCAGCTGTGGTTTCATATTTGAAAATGGCGTTTTGTAGTGTAGGACGGTTTCCAAATCTAATTTTGAAATATCTGGGTGCTTTGTT
>NW_021828594.1:0-8033 GCF_006345805.1 Octopus sinensis
CTTGCCCAAGATGCCACGCAGTGCAGTGGGTCTGAACCCGGAACCATGTGGTTGGTAAGCAAGCTACTTACCACACGCCCTATATATATGAATATATATATTATATATATATTATATATATATATATATATATATATATATATATACATATACATTATACATAAACTCGGAGTTTTATCATGGCTACTGAATAATTGTCACATATTATATTTACAGATAAATTCCTCTATTTAGATATATCGAGGTCTCTTTCATTTTTTTGTTATATTGCCATTTCTATATATACAAAGGCAGGAGTAGTGTGTTTGTAATAAGCTTCCCTCCATATATATATATATATATATATATATAATTAATCATATAGGGTGGCAAAAAACTTTTGTAGATTTTTTGCCACTAGCGTCCTAGTGGGAAAAAATTAAATAGTCTAGACCATTTTAAAGTTCAACATCAACATCAAGGAACGGCCATAATAGGCCATTCACCCACTAGAAATAACAGCCAAAGCTTCAACCGCAAATAAAAATCAATTCCGTAAACCAGGAGAAAATTTAAAAAAACATTTAACCCTGTAATTTCTTATACGATGCACCGTTTCATCTGCTGTTTAATGGTAAACTAACCTGATTAAATTAAATCAAGCCAATTCCATAGGCCCTCAGATTTTCTTCAGTAAGAAATAGCCAAGTCGGACAGATATTTTCACGAGGCATTTCCGACCCTGCCAAAGCAATATCTGACCTAAAATTTTCAAATCATCGCACTCGCGCCAAATTTATCGCAGCAAATAAATATAAGCCGTCGATTCCATTACGGAATTAACCAGAAAATTCATAATTAATCATATAGGGTGCCAAAAAAAAAATTTTGTAGAATTTTTTTGCCACCAGCGGCCTAGTGGGGAAAAAAATTAAATAATCATAGACCATTTTTAAGTCACATCAACAATCAAGGAACGGCCATAATAGGCCATTCACCCACTAGAAATAACAGCCAAAGCTTCAACCGCAAATAAAAATCAATTCCGTAAACCAGGAGAAAATTTAAAAAACATTTACCCTGTAATTTCTTATACGATGCACCGTTTCATCTGCTGTTTAATGGTAAACTAACCTGATTAAATTAAATCAAGCCAATCTTCCATAGGCCCTCAGATTCTTCAGTAAGAAATAGCCAAGTCGGAACAGATATTTTCACGAGGCATTATATTTATTTGCTGCCGATAAATTTGGCGCGAGTGCGATGATTTGAAAATTTTAGGTCAGATATTGCCTTGGCAGGGTCGGAAATGCCTCGTGAAAATATCTGTTCCGACTTGGCTATTTCTTACTGAAGAATCTGAGGGCCTATGGAAGATTGGCTTGATTTAATTTAATCAGTTTAGTTACCATTAAACAGCAGATGAAACGGTGCATCGTATAAGAAATTACAGGTAAATGTTTTTTAAATTTTCTCCTGTTTACGAATTGATTTTTATTTGCGGTTGAAGCTTTGGCTGTATTTCTAGTGGTGAATGGCCTATTATGGCCGTTCCTTGATTGTTGATATATATATATATATATATAACAGGTTTCTTTCAGTTTACGTTTTCTACTGCCGCTACTGTGGTCGGCCCGAAACTATAGCAGAAGACACTTGCCCATGATGCCACTTAGTGGGACTGAGCCCAGAACAATGTGGTTTGGAAGCAAGCTTATTACAATACACCTACTTCTGCACCTTGTATATAAATTTATATATAATTTTTGGTATGTACGTGCATGTGTGTGTTTGTGTGTGTTTGAGAGAGAGAGACAGAGAGATTAAGAAAGATCCTGTTAACGTGAATACTCATTACGATAAAAATTCGGCGTTTATCAGCATCACTATATAATTGTTTTTTACTATTTCGTAAGACCGACCAAATCCTTGTGAGTAGATCTGGTAGATAGGAACAGGGAAACTGTAAGAGGCCTCCATATCTACGTATGCATGTTTGTATGCATGTATGTATGAATATATATAGGGAGAGTTTACGAAGAAAAACAAAAGACGAAGACAGGCGTCGTACAAAACAAACAGATGTATTAGTATAACGCGCAGGAATAGAAAAAGTCTTTTACGTTTCGAGCCTACGCTCTTCTACAGAAAGGGACACAGAAAAAACAAGGAGAGAAACAAGGAGAAAAAAGAATGTGTGTAGTGGCTAACGATTTATCATGGCGACTGAATATATATATATGATGGTGTGCATATATATGTATGTATATATGCGTATATGCAAGTATATCAACACATACATACACAAACATATATATATACATACATATACTCTCGCGAAACCTTTCCTCTCTCGCTCAAGATTCAACGGAAGATATCTAACCACATCACCTGTATTAATAGCTTGTAGGTATTTCCTGAAAATACAAAGTATCACTTTTGAATAACTAATCTATTCTGGATAACTATGCATCAGTCGGCAACATAATTAAAAAGTAATTAAATGTTATATTTTTCAATACTTGGTTTTACATATTAATGAGAAAATATAGATGTTGCATGGCATCTTAACACATTCATGCGTTAGAGAAAGATTACCAGGAGGCGGCAAAATCATTGAAATTATTCAAAAGTTGATATGTACTATAGTTGCGTGATGGAAAACTGGATGTAATAAATATTTATTAGAAATTCATGAGGCGAAATTTTATGTCTGTCTGTATGTCTGGCTGTCTGGCTGGCTGTTTGGCTGTCTGTCTGTATGAATTATGTCATTATTCAGTTTTATTTAACGATTTCTTGCCAATAAAGAAAGAGCCGGGTTCTCACTGAGATCCAAGTCTCCTTCATAGGAATTTCAACAACATCAACAGGATATCTTTGTATGTATGTATGTATGTATGTATGTATGTATGAATGTATGTATGTGTGTATGAATGTATGTATGTATGTGTGTATGAATGTATGTATGTATGTATGTATGTATGAATGTATGTATGTATGTATGTATGTATGTATGTATGTATGTATGTATGAATCTATGTATGTATGAATGTATGTACGTATGTATGGATTGGCTGTGTGGTAAGTAGCTTGCTAACCAACCACATGGTTCCGGGTTCAGTCCCACTGCGTGGCATCTTGGGCCGACCAATGCCTTGTGAGTGGATTTGGTAGAGGGAAACTGAAAGAAGCCTGTCGTATATATGTATATATATATATTTATATATATATATGTGTGTGTGTATGTGTTTGTGTGTCTGTGTTTGTCCCCCTAGCATTGCTTGACAACCGATGCTGGTGTGTTTACGTCCCCGTCACTTAGCGGTTCGGCAAAAGACACCGATAGAATAAGTACTGGGATTACAAAAGAATAAGTCCCGGGGTCGATTTGCTCGACTAAAGGCGGTACTCCAGCATGGCCGCATTCAAATGACTGAAACAAGTAAAAGAGTAAAGAGTATGTATGTGTGCATTATGTATGTATGTATGTATGTATGTATGTATGTATGTATGTATGTATGTATATATATGTATATACATATATAACGTGACAAAGTTGACGTTTTATCTTACAGGTACTACACCTTTTTGCCAGCTGAGCGGACTGGTACAACGGGAAATAAAGTACCTTTTTGAAGGACACAACTCGCTACCGAGAATCGAACTCACGATCATGAGCCGAATACACCAAAACGCTAAACTACGCCCCTCTCCTTTCCACACACTCACACACACAGACACACACACACCAGTATATGCATCTATCTATCTATCTATCTAACTATCTATCTATCTATCTATCTTACTATCTATCTATCTTGTTCATTTTTTCCCTTTTACGATCCCTTTTGATCGAAAACCTACGCCAACTTTTTTGTTTGTTTCTTTTGTTTTTTATCTTTTTTTTCATCCCCCAAAAGGAAAGCTCTACCTTGTAACTTGTCCCATCTGTGTGCAGCCCTGTGTGGCCAATAAAGAAACTTATCTAGTGGCCAATAAAGAAAGTTATCTATACATACATACATGCATACATTTGCATATATGTTTGTATATATATATGTATAAAATACAAACATGCATATGTGCATACGCACAAAAGCTTCCACTCCTCACTCTCTTTCTCTTAACGTATCTCTGTCCATCTTCCTCTCTCTCTCTCTCTCTCTCTCTCTCTCTCTCTTATACTTCCCGACATAGAAACATGTTCGAAATAAGTGTGAAGTAAATAAACAAAAAATGTATGCAAGCAAAACGAATGCAAGCACACTCGAGTATAAACATGGCAAATAACTTTTATGACTCGGAAATAGCGTAAATTATCAGAAGATATTTCAGAGCAATTTATAAGAATTTTTTTTTAAAAAAGTGTTTACAAACTTATAATGCCATTGACTACTCAAAAAACAAAAAACAAAAAAAAAAATTACAAATATAAATAAATGTATTAATTAAGAACGCAATTTCGCACAAAGTCTAGTTAATGAGTTGAAAAGTGGATAATGTAAAAATAGAACAACTAAATTTATAAATATGTAAAAAATAAGAAATATTAAAAGTATATATGTAAGTAGATGTATGTATACATACATATATGTGATATATTATATTGTATATATATATATATAATATATATATATATATATATATATATATATTATTATTAACAGAGAGACGGAACATGGAAGATAGGAGAATGTTTGTTGCTCACAGCTATTGTTTTTGACCCATCTAGCATCGATCCCTCACGAGTGGGGCACTGAACAACTGGTTTACGAGTATTCGTCAATGTAGATGTGCCTCTTCAGGTGATTACAACATGTATCGCGTTAAAATAGCGAGATATCTATCGTTTTATCTATCTATCTGTCTATCTATCTATCTATCTATCTATCTATCTATCTATCTATGCAGTTGTCTGCTTGTCTGTCGATCTACATATCTATCTTCATCTGCTCTCTCTCTCTCTCTCTCTTTCCACACACACACACACACAGAGGCACATACACACGCCCATACATACACAAACAAGCACACACATAAACGTATTTTGGGGTTACAAAGGGGAGAGTAGAGCCGAACAACATACGAAAGATCGATTCATACTCATTTGCTTAACTACGTAACTACGTTTCTAATTACCAATACACGAACCTCTCGGTCTTTGAGCCACTTTGTGACTTCTTCCTTATTAAACAATGAATACACACAACAACACACACACACACATACACACACACGTATACGCAGAGACGGACATTCATATAAGAACATACGTACAAAATAATGCATTTATATAATACATACTTTGAACTGAGAACAATTCGTTTCAGACAATATCCCAGAGATCAGCAACTAAACCCGTGACCAACAGTTCACCGACTGAAATAAATAAACAGTAATAAATATTAATTTATTCAGTTAAAAGATTTGTGTTTTCGCATAAATATTAATCGACTGCGTTCATAAAATCTTTTCTTTATTTGTTTTTATAATCTCTATCCAAATATGCGCAATATCAGAAGTAACGATAATTAATAAAGGTAATTATATATCTAACACAATTAATGTGATGATAGTGGAAAGAAAAACGAGTAATATTTAGGATCATAAAATCATTATCAGTAGTTCTCTTTTTCGCTGTTTTCGCGGATTCCATGACGCTCTGTCACCATCCAATTCCATGACTTTTAGCGGTATTTCGTCTGTCTTTGCGTTCAGAGTTCAAATTCTGTCACGGTCAACTTTGCTTCTCATCCGTTCGAGGTCGATAAATTAAGTACCAGTTGCGTACTGGGGTCGATCTAATCGACTGGCCCTCCTCTCTCAAGAATTTTGGGCCTTGTACCTAGAGTAGAAAAGGTATTTCGTCTGTTGTGGAGGCACATGGCCTAGTGGTTAAAGCAGCGTACTTGCTGATTAGGGATTGCGGGTTCGAATCTCAGATCGGGCGATGGGTGTGTTAATGAACGAAAACCTAAGTGGCTTCGGCTGAAGGTAATGGCGAACTTCTACTGACTCTTTCGCCACAAATTTCTCTCACACTTTCCTCCTGCATCTAGCAGCTCACCTGCGACGGATCTGCGTCCCGTCCAGATGGGGAAATTATACGCCAATGAATTTGGGAAACCGGCCCGAACAAACGACAACATCAACATTTCGTCTGTCGCTATGTTCTTTGTTCAAATTCTGCCGAGGTCGACTTAGCCTGTCATTCTTTCGGGGGTCGATTAATTAAGTACCAGTGGAACACTGGGGTCCATGTAATCGACTAGTCCTCTCCCCCAAGATTTCAGGCCTTTGTTACATTCTGTCATGCTGAATCTACTTTGAGAACTACTTGAATCGCACGCATGTCTAAGGTATATTCAGCTATTCGCAGGTTAATTTTACGAGCAGGTTGTTCCTCAGTATGGATCAACTTGAACAACTTATCATCGTATCCAGCGAAGTGCCATTTTATAAAAAATCGTGTTAATAATATGTCGAGGCGCAATGGCCCAGTGGTAAAGGGAACGGACTTGCGGTCGCAGGATCCCGGTTTCGATTCCCAGACCGGGTGTTATAAGTGTTTATTGAGCGAAAACACCTAAAGCTCCACGAGGCTCCGGCAGGTAAGAGGTGGCGAACCCTGCTGTATACTTTCACCACAACATTCTCTCCCTCTTTCTTCCATTTTCTGTTGTACCTGTAGTTCAAAGCACCGGTCTTGTGACACTCTGTGAATCTCCTCGAGAACTACGTTAAAGGTACACGTGACTGTGGAGTGCTCAGCCACTTGCACTCTAATTTCACGAGACGGCTGTTCCGTTGATCGGATTAACTGGAAACCTCGTTGTCGCAACCGACGGAGTGCTACGAATAATGATATAATTTGGATACGGATAATTTTGAAATATTATCCGGTCGTAAGGCTAAAAGTTAGAGGGCAGAGAATACTTAATCAAGCATCTATTCATATTAAAATACGCTAATAAACATTTAATACTGGTTATATTTAAATGAGCAACAGAGATTAAAGCTAGGGCAGATGAAAATGAGAGGCAAAAGGTGAAATAAGATATATAATGATAACAAGTTGATAATAATATATAATACAATTATTTATTTATGAATGCATCTGTATAATAATGAATATTTCTATTGATTGCATAATTAGCTATTATTTTAAATAGGTGGCGTTATATAAAGAAATTAGCATGATATCATTAATATATCATATTTCAGGAATATCTTTACTTATGACTTCAGACCTAGCATCTCTTCTCATATCAGTGATCCTAAAAATTTTATTTAATTTTCTGTCTGTCTGTCTATCTATCTATCTATCTATCTATCTATCTATCTATCTATCTATCTATCTATCTATCTATCTATCTATCTATCTATCTATCTATCTATCTATTTATCTAGCTAGCTAGCTAGCTATCTGTCTAGCTATCTATATATCTATCCATCTGTCTATCTGTCTGTCTATCTGTCCGTCTATCTGTCTGTCTATCTATCTATCTATGTATCTATCTATCTATCTATCTATCTATCTATCTATCTATCTATCTATCTATCTATCTATCTTTTTATGTATCTATCTATATAACTATCCATCTATCTATATGTATGTCTATCTGTCTGTCTATCTATTTATCTATCTATCAGCCTTGTGTGGCCAATAAAGAAAGTTATCTGTCTGTCTGTCTATCTATCCATCGCGGTAACTACGAACTTATTGTCTGAGTCCGTTTGTCTGTCTTTATGTGATCAATCGATTAATTGATCAACCAGTCAATCAATCTATATATCGATCGATAAATCTGTATGAATGTTTGTTTTTATTAAAGCTATGAGAAAAACAAACACAAAACAAAACACAGTAACATCAAACTGAAGAATTATTCAAAACTTTTCAGTATAGAATATATTTTATATATATTTTTTATATATTCACATAAAAAATGTTGACAGTGAATTTGAAGTTTCGGTTCGATTGTCTTCGTCAGAGTCTGACAAAAGTAAGCAGAAACTTATATATCACTTTTAACTTGTAAAAATATTAT
>NW_021828595.1:0-8008 GCF_006345805.1 Octopus sinensis
TTCAATGTTAGGAATCATTAGCGGAAGCTTTATCATCTTCATTATAACCATCATCGCCGCCGCCGCCGCCGTCATATTAGTCGTCGTCGTTATCATCATCATAATTAATAGTAATAATAATAGCAATAATAGCTACAACACACACAAATAATAATAATAATAATAATAATAATAATAATAATAATAATAATAATAACGTTTAAATATTTGTTGTGCAAGATTTTTTATGTGAAGTCGTGTGTTGAAACAGATATTGTTATATTTCGGAATGGCTAAACTGGCAATGACCATTCCGAAATATAACAATAATAATAATAATATATAATAATAATAATAATAATAATAATAATAATAATGAAATATAATAATTAATTAATAATAATAATAAAATTATAATAATAATAATAATAATAATAATAATAATAATAATAATAATTATTTATTATATTATTATTATTATTATTATTATTATTATTATTATTATTATTTTATTATTATTATTAAGGAATTCAAGGCTACTGGATCAAAAGGTTTGGTGAATGACATGCACGAATATCTGCGCAACTCAACACCTTGTTAAATGCCGACCAAGCAACACCAGAGTGGTTGACATTGGGTAGGACAGTGCTGTGCCTGAAAAACATCGTAAAAGGCAATACGGTAGACAAATACAGACCGATATCCTGTTTGCCACTTATGTGAAAGTTATTGACTGGAATACTCGCAGAGCCAATGTACAAAAATCTAGAAAAAAATGGAATCCTGCCACATGAGCAGAAGGGTTGCAAGCGTAAGTACAGAGGTACCAAGGATCAACTCCTGATTGATAAAACTGTACTCAGAGACTGCAAGAGGAGGAAAAGTAATTTAGCCATGTTATGGATCGACTATCGTAAGGCGTACGATATGATCCCACATTCTTGGATTATGGAGTACATGTACCTGTTTGGGATTGCAGGGAATGTTGAGCGATTGCTTGGAAAAAGTATGGCGAATTGGAGAACGGACCTGACAGCATACGGAAGAAGTTTAGGGACAGTAGAAATTAGGAGGGACATCTTCAAAGGGGAGTGCCTGTCCCCACTGATCTTTGTACTGTGCTTGATACCATAAACACTGATTCTGAGGAAAGCAAAAGCTGGGTGTGTATTCAAAAGCCGCCAACAAAATGTCAACGATTTGTTATTCATGGATGGCCTCAGAATTTATGGTAAAGATGAAGCCCAAGTCAGTACCCTCGTTGATACGGTGTATACCTTCAGTGCTGATATCAGAATGGAGTTCGGACTGGGAAAGTGTGGTGTGTTAGTCTTGAAGAGAGCCAAAATCAAATGTATGGACGGACTAACGATACTGTCGGGGGAGGTTATGAAGCAGATACAAGAGACAGGCTATAAGTACTTGGGAATTTTGGAAATGGATAAATTGATAGAGAAAGAAACGACAGAAAACTTTAAGGTGGAGTACTTGCGCAGCCATCTTTGAGCTGAGAACGTAGCGACGGGCGAAATACTGCTAAGCATTTCGTCCAGCGTGCTAACGATTCTGCCAGCTCGCCGCCTTATAATAATAATAATAATAATAATAATAATAATAATAATAATAATAATAATAATAACAACAACAACAACAAAAACAACAATGATAATAGTATCGGCCATTTGAATTCGATTGATGTTCCAGTGTATTTGTATTCCGTCCTTCTGTCATCAATATCAATGGTACTTGTGTCAAAGAAAAACATTACGATCAGTAGTAGCAGCACTAGCAGTAATAGTAGTCGTAGTCGTAGTAGTAGTAGTAGTAGTAGTAGTAGTAGTAGTAGTAGTAGTAGTAGTTTCATTATTATCATTGGCCTTTAGATTCTGATTGGTATTATTTCACAAGGTACGAGATAATGAAAGAACTTCAGTGACCCGTACACTAACGATTGTAAGACAGCCTTCGTTCGTAAGAGTCTGTCGGTGGTGTTAGTCTTTGTAGTAGCGTTTGTGGTAATGTTTGTGGGTCGGTGGTGGCGGTAGTGATGCTAGGGCTGGAAGACGAGGAAGGAGTTTCCTTTTGATTTAGTGAGAAGGTACACTTCTTTTTCTTCTTCTTCTTCTTCTTCTTCTTCTTCTTCTTCTTCTTCTTCTTCTTCTTCTTCTTCTTCTTCTTCTTCTTCTTCTTCTTCTTCTTCTTCTTCTTCTTCTTCTTCTTCGTCTTCTTCTTCTTTTTCTTCTTCTTCTTCTTGAAATCATCAAAGAACGATAGTTAGTTAGCGACAAGCAAGACTACGTCATTTACCAATAGCTTTCGCGTGAGAGGTATCGAGTATCGATCAAAGCTTTTATAAACCAAAGTACGAAAAAATTAATCGACAAAAATTAAAATATAACAATTATGATTCACAAAAAAGAAACAGGCTTCTTGTTGATCTTTTGCTATATGAGGTCAATTTCGTAGTTATTTCCACCCAGAGGATGTGAAAGGAGTGAGTAAGGGCTGAGAATTAAAAGAATGAAATTTGTAAAAAGAACCCCAAAATGATAGATTCATCAAATACAACACGCCGGTTTCAGTGCCTGAAGATAATTAAATTTTTGTTAGATTCTCTCTCTCGCTTTCTCTCTCACACGCACTCTCTCTCTCTCTCTCTTCACACACACACATATGTATATATATATATATATATATATATATATATATATGTTTTCGAAATATATATATAACAATTTATTTTTTAAAAAATGTTATAAAATTATATATATGTTACTCTTTACTCTTTTAGATGCTGGAGAACCGCCTTTAGTCGAAGAAATCGACCCCACAACTTATTCTTTGTAAGCCTAGTACTTATTCTATCGGTCTCTTTTGCTGAACCGCTAAGTTACGGGGACGTAAACACACCAGCATCTGTTGTCAAGCGTTTCAGTTTCCGTGCACCAAATCCACTCACGAGGCTTTGGTCGGCCCGAGACTACAGTAGAAGACACTTGCTCAAAGTGCCACGCAGTGGGACTGAACCCGGAACCATGTGGTATATATATATATATATATATATATATATATATATATATATGTAGATAAAGTTATTTATATATAAAAAAAATAATTTAAAAATGTTATAAAATCTTTTATCAGGATGTTACTAACCTTTTTGAGAAGAATTTTTTTTTCCTAGTGTGTAAGCGCTACATACAGATTCATATATACATATATATAATTCGAAATTATTTAATAACGAAAAGCAGAAGGCAAAGATTGGCGAATGAATAACAAAGAAGTTGTATTATTACTATGATTAGTATTACGATATTTTGACAGTCAGGAAAAAAGTGAGAAGAGCATAGGCTCCTCTAAAGAAACAAATGAGGAAACAAAACCGATGTAGAGAGGAAAACGTCCGTGCACATGCCGAATGAATCAGAGGAAAAGGATGAATATATATATATATATAATAGATATATATATATATATATTATATATATATATGTATATATATATACATACACTCTTTTACTCGTTTACTTGTTTCAGTCATTTGACTGTAGCCATGCTGAAGCATCGCATTTAGTCGAGCCAATCGACCCCAGACCTTATTCTTTGTATGCCTAGTATTTATTCTATCGCTCTCTTTTGCTGAACCGCTATATTACGGGGACGTAAACACACCAGCATCGGTTGTCAAGCGATGCTGGAGGACAGACACATAATATATATACACACACACACACACACACACACACACTCACACACACACATACATATACGACGGGCTTCTTCCAGGTTGCGTCTACCAAATCCACCCACAAGGCTTTGGTCGGTCCAAGGCTATAGTAGAAGACACTTGCCCGGGATCATGTAGTTGGTAAGCAAGCTACTTACCACACAGCCACTGATATATATATATATATGTATTTGTATTTGTTTACGCTTATCAATGGAAGTAATGATGTACGTATGCAGATTTAACGATTAGATTAATGGTATAATATAAATTCCACACCATTTTATGGTACTCTCCATAAAACGCACGTTTATGGATCATTAATTCTTTTCGGATGACTTATAAAATATTTACGAAAATGAACATATTAGGTTTTGGATAAATTGATATTAAAATTTTATTACACAAACCTTTGCCACAGAAATAAATATTCATACTAAAACGCCTTAGATCTTTATCTGTATATAACAATTCTATTTGTGCAACGGTACTAATGCACAAAATAAATATTAAACAATTTATGTTTTTCGAAAATCATATTTTATTGAGCGAAAGTATTTACCCCTTAAAATTTCGTTGCCATCTTTACCTGAGTTTGATTACAAGTGGTTTCAAAGTAAGATATGTCCAACATACTTTATTTCTTGTTGCTGCAATCCACTCAGCTGGCAAAAGTGAAATTTTCCTGTATTTCAAAGGGCCAACTTTGTTACATTCTTTGTCGCGCTGAATCTCCCTAAGAACTACGTTAAAGGTATGCGTGACCGGGGAGAGCTCAGTCACTTACACGTTAATTTCACGAGCAAGCTGTTCCGTTGATCGGATGAACTGGAGCACACGTCGTCGTAACCGACGGATTGCTACTTTAATCATTTTGGAGTAACAATATTTGATCGTCATAATTCTTGAAATCTTTAAAATGCCTAACAGGTGGAGGCTGATTCGTCTTGCATAATACTACTAAACGCTTTCAGCCAATCAAAATTACTTCTTTTGTTCTTCCCAGATATTATTCAAATTTTGTTTATATTCAGTGCCTCTTCATTTCGTATGGAAATTTGTTTTACTTTCATAATCGCCCGAAGATCGGAAAGCAGAGAGTTTCAGCTTAATCTATCTATCTATCTATCTATCTATCTATCTATCTATCTATCTATCTATCTATCTATCTATCTATCTATCTATCTATCTATCTATCTATCTATTTACCTATCTATCTATCTATCTATCTATCTATCTATCTATCTATCTATCTATCTATCTATCTATCTATCTATCTATCTATCTACCTATCTATCTATCTATCTATCTATCTGTCTGTCTGTCTGTCTGCCTGTCTGTCTGTCTGTATGTTCATTTGTAACCTAAGAGCAAAGCATACGGTGTATGCTTTAGTTGTATGCAAGCGAATATATAAATTTAAAAATCAATCATTCATCTTCCCAAGATAACGTTGGAAGTAAGTAACTATATGCTCTATGTAACCTAGTTTAACTAGAGGCGGCTTCAATTTTGAAACAAACACATGCTCATGAATCAGTTTCTGGAATCGTTCAAGACATATGCATGGAGTTTACACAGACACACACAGAAATACACACGCGCGCGCGGGCATTGTTATTATTTAAAACAGTTTAATTCAGTTCCGTGCGACTAAAATGTTCGCGTGAATCGAACAGAAACCCGTCTCAGCCAGACGTACGAGGATGTGCAGTTAATTATAATTTTATTCAACATATTCCTCTCCCAGATACCCACACCTATTGCAGGGGCCCTCGTATATATATGTATATTATATATGCATATATATATATATATATATATATATAAATATGTATATATATAGATATATATATATGTTATATATATATATGTATATATATATATATGTATATATATATGTATATATACACGCGATTCTATTATATATATACATATATATATATATACCAACCATATGGTTCAGTCAGGGTTCAGTCTCACTGCGCGGCATCTTGGGCAAGAGTCTTCTACTATAGCCTCGGCCCGACCCAGCCTTGTGAGTGGATTTGGTAGAAGGAAACTGAAAGAAGCCCGTCGTATATATATATATATATTATATATATATATATATATTATATATATATATATATATATATGATATATATACAGGGTGCATAAGATATTTGAGGACAGATTTCTGTTTGTAAAAAAAGAAAAGCAGCCATATTCAATAGACCCACCTTCAGCTCCAACAACTGCTTCTATATGAGATCTAAATCATCTACATGCTCGAATCAAATGGTCCTGGATAATTTTGGACATTTCTCTGTCTATGGCAGCTTTCAAAGAATCTTTGGTGTTATGGGCGTGTTCATTGACCTCTCTCAACAACGCTCCACATGTAATAGTCCAAGGCATTCATTATAAAATAAATATATACAAATTATAGAAATAATGATAAAAAATACAGTAGTGGCTGTGTGGTAAATAGCTTGCTTAACAAAATCTTGTGAGAGGATTTGGTAGACGGAAACTGAAAGAAGCGCGTCGTATATATACATAACTAATGAAAGACAGAAGATGTGATATACAAGAATTTATTATTAATCACAATTGTCTTGGCACATCTAGCATCGTTTCCTCCTCCTCCTACACACACACATACACACACACGTGTGTGTGTGTATGTGTTTGTGTGTCTGTGTTTTGTCCCCCCGACATCACTTGACAACTGATGCTGGTTGTTTACGTTCCCGTAACTTAGCGGTTCGGCAATAAAGTACGATAGAATAAGTACTAGGCTTACAAAGAATAAGTCCTGGTATCGATTTGCTCATTAAAGGCGGTGCTCGAGCATGGCCACAGTCAAATGACTGAAGCAAGTAAAAGAATAAAAGAATAATAGAATACAGTACCGTTTCTACTTCGCGGATTTTCACCTATCGCGGGGGTTTGGGTGGTAGTGGAACGTAACACCCGCGATAATCGAGGGATTACTGCATACAGTCACACACTCACACGTATACACATATATCTATGTCTATGCTTGACAAAGCATTCCATATATATATATATATATATATATATATATTATATATATATATATATATAATAGTGAGATAGTGAGAGGGAAAGGGAAAGAGAAGAGTGAAAGACAGGAAGTTGAAAGAGAGAGAGTGAGAGAGTGAGAGAGAGAGAGAGAGTGTGTTGTAGCTGTCCTTAAAACGGCTGTATTTGTTCCACTTATTCCGCTTGTAGGCTCACATGTCTATTCTTTCATGACTCCAGTCATAAACAATAAAATATGCCGAACAAGTTGCTCCGTTGGTCGGACAACTGGAACTGTCGTTCCTCGATTGAGACGCCATATCAATTCATGAAATGAACAGAACGGTGGTTCTCGAAAGACAAACCTTAGCGGAAAAGGTATCCCCATAAGGTATATTGTTTTCAAATTTTGGCACAGGACCAAAAATATAGTGGGAGAAGGCGAGTCGATTGCATCGACCCTAGAGCTAAATACATGCTTATATTATCGGTCGCGAAAAGATAAAATACAAAGTCGACGCCGGCAGAATTTGAACTCAGAACGTAGAGACGAATGAAACGTTTCTGCTACCTCGTTGCTTCCATTGGTATGATATATTACAATATATATTTAAACTCGTACTTTCCAGTATCCACCTCTACAAAACCGGTAAATCTAACAAATCATATTAAAAATATATTTGTCGATTTATGTTTCGGTTGCATTTGCATTTTATTTGGACCAAAATTATTAAATTCCCATTTTATTTCGTATAAGATACTTCGTTTAACTACATCAACTCCAGCAATCATGGAAAGGCATTTCAAAACATGTCCAAATGAATCGATTCGCTATAAAATTTATGTTTATGTCAGCTAAAATGTCAACAGCAGCTATCAATACGGTATGAAAATGACTTCCGGTCACAGACTGACCTCCATATTGTTTATGACACGAAACAAATGATCAATCATTAAAAACAGGCAAACCAATATGTGTATGTATGTGTGTAGATGTATATATATATCCATGTATTTATGCATATGTGCATATATATTCAAAAAGAGATTGCGACATGAAAGGAAACAAATACATACACACATATGTAAATGCGCGTATATATATATATATATATATATATATACGTGTATATGTATGTACATGTGTATGTGTGTGGCGTATTAGCATACAGGAATATATATATACACACACATATATATGTATCTGTATACATACATACATATATATATATAATATATATATATATATATATATATATATATATATAT
>NW_021828596.1:0-7945 GCF_006345805.1 Octopus sinensis
GGTCGATCGTTGGTTGGACTAATTTTTCAAGGCGTTACCCCAGCATAGCCGCAGTCTAATGACTGAAATAAGTTATAGATATATAAGATTAAAAGTATACTATAGTACATATATATATATATATATATAAATATATATTACAACTATAGTAAGAGAGTAAAGACAGTGGTGTGACGATAATTAACAGTGACGACAAAGTTTCCCCGAGATGACGACAACGGTTGAACAGATGACGTTGGTCTGAAGCAGTGTGTCTGTGAGCGTTAGTGTGTGTGTGTACGTGTGTGCATGTGTGTGTGTGTGTACGTGTTTGTGTGTGTGGTGTGTGTGTACGTGTTTGTGTGTGTGTCCGTCTGTCTGTCTTTGCGCGTGCGTGCGTGGGTTATTGTGCATGGGGGTGGGGGCGTGTTTGTTTGTGTGCGTGTGTTTGTCTGTCTGTCTGTCTGTCTTTGCGTGTGTGTGCGTGGGTTTATGTGCATGGGGGTGCTATACCGCGTGCGTATGTATGTGCGTGCTATGTGTGTATGTGTGTGTGCGTGTGTCTGATAGAGTGTATTTGTGAGCGCTAGTATGACTGCGTGCGTGTCTGTATGAGTGTGTGAGTGTGTGTGTGTCCGTCTGTCTGTCTTTGCGTGTGTGTGTGCTTGGGTTAATGTGTATGGGGTGCTAGCAGACGTTTGTGTGTGTGCGTGTGTATGCGCGCATATGTGTGTGTGTGTGTGTTAGAGTGTATTTGTGAGCGTTAATATGAACGCGTGTGTGTGTATGTATGAGTGTGTACGTGTGTGTGTATGTATGAGTGTGTACGTGTGTGTGTGAGTCTGTTTGCCTGTCTGTCTTTGCGTGTGTGTGTGTGTGCACGGGCTAATGTGTATAGGGAGCGCAGCGAGCGTTTGTGTGTGTGTGTGTGCGTGTGTGTGTGTGTAATGTAATCGATATGTGTGTTAAAGTGTATTTGTGAGCCTTAGTATGAGTGTGTGCGTGTGTGTGTTTGTCTGTCTGTCTTTGTGAGTGTGTGCGTGGGTCAATGTGTATGGGGCGCTATACCGCGTGCGTGTGTGTGTATGTGTGTGTGTGTGAGAGAGAGAGAGAGAGAGAGAGAGTGTTGTGTGTTGACGTGTGTATTAGTACATGTGTATGGTTTAGACATGTGGATTAGCCCGCGCTTGTGTCAGTGTGTGGGTGTGTGTTTGTGTACATTAGTGTATGTATTATCATGTCTGTATATGTGTGCATGAGTGTATGTGTGTGCTTGCGCGTGTGTATGCGTGTGTGCGCGTGTCTGTGTTGTGTGTGTTTTTGCATGTGTTTGCGTGTGTGTGGTGTGTGTGTGTGTGTGTGTGTGTGTGTGGTGTGTGTGTGTGTGTGTGGCCCGCGCACACACGTTTGTATGTATTACTCGCTAGTAGCGAATTAGCGGAGTTGCGATATTTCCTGACATTCCACGGCCAAAGTCAGCTCTGCCTTTCATCTTTGCAGGATCGATAAAAGAAAACCTGATAAGTATATCTCAAGAGAGCTTGATCAGCAGAAGGTCTTCAGAGAATAGAAACCCTACCCTGGTAGGTGCTTCGGCCCTTAATTTCTAACAATCTGATGGGCCTGGGCCGGGTGGGGGGCGAGCTGCATACAGCTCATGACTCCTGGCTAACTATTTAACCGCTTTGTTAACCATTTAAACATTTCAGAATCGATGAAAAAAAACGCATTTCAGAATCGATAAAAAAAAAAAAGAAAAAGGCATTTCAGAATCGATAAAAAAAAAAAGAATTTCAAAATCAATAAAAAAAATAACATTTCAGAATAAAAAAAAAATGGAATTGATATAAGAAAGAAAAAAAAAGCAATAATCCAGAATAATCCACGATTATGGGATACCGTGTAATACTTGTTCTAGTACTGAACCTGACTCTATGTGAACGCGCAACCAGCTGCTTACCACACCCACGCCTGTACACGTTCGTATTCGATACCAGGGTGTATACATATGGATGTATGTGTGTGTGTGTGTATTATTTTTATTATTTTATTGGTGACAAATAAGTTATGGATGTATGTATTTCTATATGTATATACAGGCGTAGGAGTGGCTGTGTGGTAAGTAGCTTGCTTACCAACAACTTGGTTCCGGGTTCATTCCCACTGCGTGGTACCTTGGGCAAGTGTCTTCTACTATAGCCTCGGGCCTACCAAAGCATTGTGAGTGGATTTGGTAGACGGAAACCGAAAGAAGCCTGTCGTATATATGTATGTATGTGAGTGTATATGTTTGTGTTGCTGTGTTTGTCCCCCATCCAACATCGCTTGACAACCGATGCTGGTGTGTTTACGTCATCGTAACTTAGCGGTTCGGCAAAAAGGACCGATAGAATAAGTACTAGGCTTACAAAGAATAAGTCCTGGGGTCGATGTGCTCGACTAAAGGCGGTGCTCCAACATGGCCACAGTCAAATGACTGAAACCAGTAAAAGAGCAAAAGATATATACAAATACATACATAAATATATGTATGTATGTATGTATGTATGATGTACATATAAATGTGTGTGTATGCGTATGTATGTGTATGTGCGTGTATGTGTGTGTGTGTGTGCATGTGCTTGTGTGCACATGTGTGTGTATCTGTGTGTGGGTAAGAGCAATAACGGGGATGGATACACACCAAAGGAGTAATGGAGAAGAGGAGAGCAACAGGAGGGGAAGGGGGGAGAGCGGTGATTTGGTGTAGATTAATTGCCAAGATAAGCGTGGAGTGCACGGAAGGGAGGGAGTAGAGGGAAGAGAAGGAGGAGGGGGTAGATTCGGTGATCGGGGAGGGAGGAAGGAGAAGGGGGTAATTGCTGGGAGAAACGAAAACGCGGACGGGCAGGGGAAGGGGGGAAAGGTTAAAATTTAGGCAACTCAAGAATAGGGTATAGAGCGGTGGTGGTGGTGGTGGTGGTGGCGGTGGTGGCGGCGGCGGTGGTAGTTGTGGTGGTGGTGATGGTGGAAATGGTTGTGTTTGTGCAGATAGTGGTGGTGGTGGTGGTGGTAGTGGTGGTGGTAGTGATGGTGGTGGTGGTGGTGGTGGTAGTAGAGATTCGGTCGTGGTTGTGGTGGTGGTAGTGAAGAATCGGTCGTGGTGGTGATGGTAGTGGTGGTGGTAGTGGTGGTGGTGGTGGTGGTGGTGGTGGTGGTAGTGATTCGGTCGTGGTAGAGGTGGTGGTAGAAGAGGTTTGTTAGTGGTGGTAGTCGTTTGGTGTGGTGGCGGTGGTGGTGGCGGTGGCAATAATAGCGGTGGTAGTGGAGATAGTGGTGGTAGTGGTGGTCGTGGTGGCGATGGTACTGGAGGTTTGGTCGTCGTCACAGTCGTGACCGTGGTCGTGCGCGGTGGCGGTGGCGGTGTTGATACTCGTTTGGTAGTAGTGTTGTTGATGTTGTCGGTGGTGGTGGTGGTGGTGGTGGTGGTGGTAGTAGTTTTGGTTTTGGTGGCGGTGATGGTGGTGGTAGTAGTGGTAATGTTGGAATACAAGAGTAGTGATAAAGTTTGTAGTTGTAATGATGGTGGTTTTGGTGGTGTGGTGGTGGTGGTTGGTGGTGGTGGGTGGTGGTGGCGGTGGCGGTGATGGTGGTGGTAGTAGTGGCTGGTTGTTGTTGTTGTTAGAGATAACGACAAAGGCGGTGGCGCCGCCTATGGGCAGTAGAGACGAAGGCGGTGGCGGCGGATGGCAGTGACGACAATGGCGTCGGCTGTTAGAGTTTGTGACGTACGTTCAAGTCGCTAAATAGAACCATATGATATATTTATTGCTAAAACGACAGCCGTACATGCGCACGCATGTCCATGCACAGAGACACAGACATATAGATCCAGGCTTTGCAATACACACATATCTATGCGTATGTGTGTGTGTGTGTGTGTGCGTATCTGTGTGAGTGTGCGAGCGTGTGTCTGTGTGTGTGTTGGTGTAAGTATGTTTGTGTGTGTGTGCGTATCTGTGTGAGTGTGCGAGCGTGTGTCTGTGTGTGTGTTGGTGTAAGTATGTTTGTATGCGTGTGTGTATCTGTATCTGATTGCGTGTGCTTATGTGTGTGTGTCTGTGTATGTAGGTGTGTGTGTTTGTGTGCATCTGTCTGTATGTATGTATGTTTGTGTGTGTGAGCCTGTGTACGTATGTATGTGTGGTGTGCGCGTTTGTGCGTGTGTGTATGTGTGCGTTTGTGTGTACACGTGTGTGTTTGTTTGTATGTATGTATCTGTGTCAGTGTGTGTGTGTGTCTATATGTATGCCTAAGTAGTGTGTGTATGTGTGTATGTATGTATGTATGTATGTATGTATGTATGTATGTATGTATGTATGTATGTATGTGTGTTTGTGTGTGAGTATCTGTCTGTCTGGTATGTATGTTTGTGTGTGTGTGCGCGCCTGTGTACGTATGTATGTGTGTACTTCTGTGTGTTTGTGCGCGCGCGCCTGTGTACGTATGTATGTGTGTGCTGTGTGTGTGTGCGCGCGCCTGTGTACGTATGTATGTGTGTGCTTGTGTGTGTGTGTGTGGTGTGTGTGTGTGTTTGTGCGTGCCCACATGTGTGTATTGTATGTGTATGTATCTGTGTCAGTGTCTGTGTGTGTATCTGTGTGTCTGTGTGTACGCGTGTGTGTGTGCGTGCATGTGCGTTTGTATGTGTGTACACGTAATGAGCGGAAACGTACTCAGTTACACAGTTCACGGAACTATGACGGAGTTAAAATATTTATGAAAGAGCCGAGGTTACTCGACCCTTTGGTTTCAACGCATTCATCAATTTTGAGTAGCTACAAAGAGTAATCCGAGAGACACAAGTATGGCTGAGTGGTTAAGACGCTCGATTTTCAAACACGTCGTTTCGGGTTCATTTCTGGTGCGCGGTAACTTGGACGAGTGCCTTTACTATAACGGATAAAGATCCCCTTCGGTTATGAATGGCCATGGGATTGAACCTAGAAAGTTACCCTCCGCCGAGGCAGAAGTATGTTGTTTATGGAAGACAAGCAGTCGCGCTTGCGTACTAGCCTCCACTCACCACGCCGTTATATGTACAGAGAGTAAAAGGCTAAAGAGCCCCTTCGGTCATGAATGACCAAGGGTTTGAACCTAGAAAGTTACCCTCCCAGGCAGGAGTCTGTTGTTTATGGAAGACAAGCAGTCGCGCATGCATACCAGCCTCCACTCCCGCCATTATATGTACAGAGAGTAAAAGGCTAAAGAGCCCCTTCGGTCATGAATGACCAAGGGTTTGAACCTAGGAAGTTACCCTCCCAGGCACAAGTCAGGGCAAGGTTGTTTATGGAAGACCAACAGCCATTCATGGATACCAACCTGCCTTCTCCATCCACCTCACCGATGATATTCAAGGGAACGAGAAAGGGGCCGATACAACTTGGCATCAGTGACGTCACAACTCATTTCTACAGCTGACTGAATTGGTGCTACGTGAAATGAAGTTTCTTGCTCAAGAACACGACACACAGCCCTGTCCGGGAATCGAACTCCCTACCTCATGATTACGAGCCCGACGCTGTAACCACTGAGCCAAGCGCCTTTTGCTATAAGCCTCTTCAATCAACGAGCAGATTGCAAACGGAGCTTCACTTCAATCCCAGGCACATTTCTGTATGAAAAATGTTTGTAAACATCCTTTGTTTGACCGAACCCGGAATTGTTCGTCATATGAATCAACAGGACGGCATCTACGAACTTAAGTGATGGCCTTCTTCAAAAACAGAAGTGGCAATCACACACACACACACACACACACACACACACACACACACACACACACACACACACACATACACACACACAACATATTATATATATGTATTCATATATATATATATATGTATATACAAATTGAGATAGGGGTTGTAAATGCAACCCTCCATGGGATATGTACACTTTTTTATATACATTCCTTTATGTACACTGATTTGTTCTGCTTTTTATATTTAACCCTACAGTCTCTTATGTGGTGGTTTAATAAAGTATGTGATTGAGTATTATCTGGTAATTGATATTTGATTTAGATGTATTTCTCCATTTTCTTATCTGTATATATGTATATATATATATATGTATGTGTGGTGTTTGTGTGGTCGTGTTTGTTCCCCTAGCATTGCTTGACAAACCGATGCTGGGTGTTTACCTTCCCCGTCACTTAGCGGTTCGGCAAAAAGAGACCGATAGAATAAGTACTGGGCTTACGAAAGAATAAGTCCCGGGGTCGAGTTGCTCGACTAAAGGCGGTGCTCCAGCATGGCCGCAGTCAAATGACTGAAACAAGTAAAAGAGTAAAGAGTAAAAGAGTAAATATTGTTGTGCATAAGACAGTCATCGATATTATTCGTTTTGTTTCTAATCTAGGCACAAGGCACGAAATTTTTGGGGGGAGGGAGTAGTTGATTGGATCGACCCAAGTACGCAACTGGTACTTAATTTATCGACCCCCGAAAGGATGAAATGCAAAGTCGACCTCGGCGGAATTTGAACTCAGAACGTAAAGACGGACGAAATACCTATTTCTTTATTACCCACAAGGGGTTAAACACAGAAGGGACAAACAAGGACAGACATAGGTATTAAGTCGATTACATCGACCCCAGTGCGTAACTGGTACTTAATTTATCGACCCCGAAAGGATGAAATGCAAAGTCGACCTCGGCGGAATTTGAACTCAGAACGTAAAGACGGACGAAATACCGCTAAGCATTTCGTCCGGCGATCATATCAATATTATTAACACACGCACTGGTTCAATTTTACTCTTGCATCAGTAGTCTTATCCAGTGATTCTAAAAGTAGGCGGTATTGAGCCCCTGGAGGTGGTGGAAAATTCCAAGGGGGCGTTGAATAAAAGTGGGTTGGTATGCATGGGTGACTGCTGGTCTTCTATAAACAGCCTTGTTTGCACACGTGCCTCAGCGGGAAACTTTCTAGGTTCAATCCCAGAGTCATTCATGACCGAAAGGGGTCTTTTACCCTTTTTCTATATCTTATCCTATATTTGCTTCCATCGAAAATAGCACAAAAATGTGTAGGAAATGAAGTGAGGAATGTGAGAGCCAGAAGTCCCTCCCAGAAAAGGTAGATTAAGATCAGCTATAGGGTGATACACAAGCACTTAACTACAAGTGCATTGCACTTGGTAGCAGAAACAGCTGCAAGCTAACGAATTGCAATGCGTAATTACTTATTCTCTTGACATTTGAATTCCTCATGTGTATGTATGCACGTACGAACGTATGTATGTATGTATGTATGTATGTATGTATGTATGTACGAACGTATGTATGTATGTATGTATGTATGTATGTATGTATGTATGTATGTATGTATGTACGAACGTATGTATGTATGTATGCATGCATGCATGTATGCACGTACGAACGTATGTATGTATGTATGTATGTATGTATGTATGTATGTATGTATGTATGTATGTATGTATGTATGTATGTATGTATGTATGCACGTACGAACGTATGTATGTATGCACATACGAACGTATGTATGTATGTATGTATGTATGTATGTATGTATGTATGTATGTATGTATGTATGTATGCATGCATGTATGCACGTACGAACGTATGTATGTATGTATGTATGTATGTATGTATGTATGTATGTATGTATGTATGTATGTATGCACGTACGAACGTATGTATGTACATATGTATGTATGTATGTATGCATACATGTATGTATGTATGCATACATGTTTGTATGTATGTATGCATGCATGTATGTATGGTATGTATGTATGTATGTATGTATGTAGTGTGTGTGGGTGGGTGCGTGTGTGTGGTGTGTGTGTGTGTGGTGTGTGTGTGGTGTGTGTGTGTGTGTGTGTGTGTGGTGTACATTTCACCCTCTCTTCACATTACTGCTTCCCATTTGCTTGGCGGACGGTCAGACCGCCATT
>NW_021828597.1:0-8101 GCF_006345805.1 Octopus sinensis
TACAGACCTCACTTTACTGTCCGTACTGTTGAACAAATTTGACCATGAACCAAGGGTCAGAGTTGTTAGCAATATGTTTGGCGGTGGTCCTTGTATCTCCGAGAACCAGAGACTGTGATACTACCACATAGACAGGGCGTCTCACTCACTAGCTGTATCTGTAACACCCTCCCACCTCATTTCCGCTCCCAAATACTTGGAGCGCCCTTTCATATGCTTTGCCCTACTTGACGGTGTGCACGTTCTGTCACACAATGTTTAGAGTTTTTCCTAAATTCTTTTCGACCATTCGGAATGTTGTCCCACCCATCACCACTACCACTACTTGGGTCTATGAAAAAGGAAGCTCTGTCGCCTCACTTCCCGGCTATTGCTGGATAAAGTACTATCATTTGTGACACACCTCTATCAATTCTTTACATTATTTACACTATTTACATTCGACAGATATTTGTCCTCATCTTGTTTGTTGTTAACACAACATTTCGGCTGATATACCCTCTAGCCTTCTTCAGGTGTCTTGGGGAAATTTCGAACCTGGGTTCTCATTCCTAAGGTATTGTTTGATATTATTATTATTATTATTATTATTATTATTATTATTATAATTATTGTTATTATTATTATTATTATTATTATAATTATTGTTATTATTATTATTATTATTATTATATTATTATTATTATTATTATTATTATTATTATTATTTTATAATTATTGTTATTGTTCAATCGAACTCAGAATCATGGGGTTAGTAGGACGGTGTCATCAAAACTGAAAATTATGTAACTAATGAAAAATTTAAACAAGAAATGAATACAAAAATAAAAAGTGGAAAAATTATGGATGGAAAAGAAAATGTACGGTCAGTTTGTAAGAGAGGTGAATGCGAAGACAGATACAAAGGACTGGTGGCTTCGGATGAGGAGGAGTGACCTGAAAATAGAGACGCAAGCATTCATGTGCGCAGCTCAGGAACAAGCGTTAAGGACCAATGATATGAAGTGCAGAACAGACAACACTATCGACAAATGCAGAATGTGTGGTGAGAGGGGTGGAACGGGTGGCACATCGTTAGCGAATGCCCGAAATTGGCACAACGCGAATGCAAACGCCGCCATGACAATGTGGCAAGAACGAGCCATTGGGAGCTCTGTGGAAATCACGGCTTACAAAGAGCAAAGACGTGGCATGATCAAACCCCAGAAGGCGTCACCGAGGATGAGAATTGCAAAATCCTGTGGGATGCAATGATTCAGCGCGATCACCCGACCAGACATCGGAAACCGGACGGTGTTGTGGGGAATAAAAAAAAGAAAGAACGTGATTGATAATCGACATAACAGGATCGATGTGAAAGAAGAAGAGAAAATAAACAACTGTGAAACGATTTGAAGTGGGAAATACGAAGGTTGTGGTCAATGAGGAGAGTGGACGTGATACCAGTAGAAATTGATGCACTTGGAAGTATCAGCACTCAACTTCCAACATGGCTGAAAAAGATCGGTGCAAGTGTGAAGGCAGAGCACTTACAAAAATCAGCATTGCATGGAACTGCAAGAATTCTTCACAGGGTTCTTGAAGTATGACCAGTAAGGAAGTGTCACCTTTGTCTGCTGGCTGTGGACAGCAGACACTTTCCATCATACCCAGCAAAATAAGCTGTGAGCTTCAATACAATAATAATGATAATAACACTGGAAAAAAATGAGACTAAGAGAACTATACTGTCAGCGCAAGACCAAGTTTTGGCTACGAATTGGAGGGTCAACCTTAGGAATGAGCAAGTGTCTCCGCTGTGCCGCATCTGTAATAGAGCGGACAAAACCATTGCCCATATGCACGAACGAATGCCATAGACTTACCCCAAACCACTACAAGTCGTGACGGAACGACCAGGTAACTAAAGTGATACATTGGAAACTGTGCGAAAAGGGCGGGGTCTAGAAGGAGGCAATACGTGGTATTAGCACAAACCGCAGAGAGTGGGGGAGTCGGAGACTAGCAAAATCCCCTAGGATTTCCTAATGCAAACAGACCAGGTGCTAGAGCATAACAGACCGGACCTAGTGGTGGTTGGCAAGATGCACCTCATGTGGTATATAGTTGGTGTTGCGTGCCCCTTTGACCCGCGAATAGTCAAGAAGGAAGGCGAAAAATTAAATAAATACAACCCTCTTAAGTACGAAATAGCCCGGCTATGAAACAAAAATAAAAATTTTCAGATACTACGCAGCGGGATCGAAAGTAGGACCTTATGATTGCAAAGGGAGTTTCTTAATTATTTGTTCACATTGCACGCCTACACATATTGTCTTTGCCTCTCAGACATACACACGTATTGACAATGACACACACACGGAAACTGGACTCGTGTACGCACACACTCACACACACACACAAACACACAAAACACACACACACACACACAAACATACACACACACACACAAATACATACATACATGCATTCATCCATCCATACATTTATACATACAATGACGCTGATATATTATTCATAGATATGTGACGCATACATGCACACGCAAACATACATTTGCACAGACACACAGACCCAACACACACACACACACACACACACACCACACACACACACACACACACACACACACACGTCTTCCGCTTTAAAAGTACGTAGCTTATCGAGCACTTCCACGTCAGACACCTCCCCCGCCAGACACCTCCGCCTCGCCCCCTCCCCTCCAATATTAATCAACATAAAATTGATTGAAACTCTGCTTAGAAGTGAAAGGACAGAAGCAATCATGGCGGCGTGGATAGACCGGAAATAGGTTTGTACACCGGAAATAGAGGAATCGTATGTCACAATGGCTTGTAATTGTTCGCTTAGATAGCGTCGTTGTTTGTTATTGCCTCCAGAAACAATGGCGACAATATGTTTGTGGGTTGTTGAGGACGTATTACACACAATTGCCAATTGTAATTAAATATCATTGAAAGTTTAACAATATTGTTGTTGTTCTCCTCCGGTCAACTCTTATTGATCAGACATATTCTTTCTTTAAAACTAAGATCTGGCTGTTATTTCTAGCAAATCGAAAGTCCAGGTAAAAGAACCGTCTTTGGTTCATAGTGAGTTTCGTGTTAGAATTTAACGGAAGAAAAATATTTTATTTTGGTTTCTGTTTGAAATGGTTTTATGGTGTCCCCCTAAGAGAACTATAAAACCGGACATGTTGACGAGTGGTCAGTAATGTTATATCCAGCCAACGGCGATGTTTTGTATTAATGGTCAAGATAATTGATCATCAACAATGTAAGTTCCAGTCCACCTAGCCATAAGCAGGTACCTATTTCTTTATTACATACAAGGGGCTAAACATAGAGGGGACAAACAAGGACAGACATAGGTATTAAGTCGATTACATCGACCCCAGTACGCAACTGGTGCTTAATTTATCGACCCCGAAAGGATGAAAGGCAAAGTCGACCTCGGCGGAATTTGAACTCACAGCGTAACGACAGACGAAATACCGCTAAGCATTTCGCCCGGCGTGCTAACGTTTCTGCCAGCTCGCCGTAAGCAGGTACCACAGTGTGGTGTAGTTCATTGTACTGTGTCTATGACCAACACATTTAACTCTCAACAGTCCAGTAAGTACCACAGTGTTTACAGTACTGTGTCCATGATCAACACAACTGTAAACAGCACAGTCTACCTAGCTGTAAGTAGGTACCATATGTCAACACGAACAGTTAATAACTGTCAGTATTGAAATGATAAGTGGAGGCGCCATGGCCCAGTGGTTAGGGCAGCGAACTCGCGGTCGGAGGATCGCGGTTTCGATTCCCAGACCGGGCGTTGTGTGTATTTATTGAGCGAAAACACCTAAAGCTCCACGAGGCTCCGGCAGGGGGTGGTGGTGATCCCTGTTGTACTCTTTCGTCCCAACTTTCTCTCACTCTCTCTTCCTGTTTCTTGAGTAACACTGCGGTGGACTGGCGTCCCGTCCAGCTGGGGGGGGGGCACATACGCCACAGAAACCAGGAAACCGGGCCCATGAACCTGGCTCGGCTTGAAAAGGGCGCATAAATGAATAAATTGAAATGATATATCATAGTTTTTTCAGAATCTAATTGATTTAATCGTCTTCAATCACTGATGTCCAAAGAAATTCGATCAACTGAAGTTAATTTCAATTGAGAGATATCTGTTTCTTGTACTGAAATGAAAAGAAATATCGATATCCAACGAAGAGAATGGGATTAGATCCAACGACGAGTCCCGCTCCAGTCATTCTATCTTGCTGGAAATAGTAACCTAATCTCCCTCGTATCATATAATACTGGCTTATTTAAGGAATGGATACTTTGGATAATGTAGCTTTTGATACACTATGCCTGAAAGGAATGGAGATGGTCACGGATAGAAGGCTTTTGATCATAAATTTGCTGGATCAGAACTAACATCGGGTTAAAAAACTGAAATGAAAAAAAAAAAAAAACAGAAAAAAGCTAGTAACATTTTTTGGCTTTTAAAATCATCTAATTTTTGGTACAAATCATTTGACTGTGGTCATACTGGGGCACAAATACTACGTGTGAGAGAGACGGAAAGGCAGGGTAAGAAAAAGAGAACATATTCTATTCAAGGGGGATTACTCTATAAGGCTTAAAAGTTGTGCTTGGATTAGAATCGACGACTAAGACACACACACACACACACACACACACACACACACACACACACACACACACACACACACACACACACACACACACACAACGGGCTTCTTTCAGTTTCCGTCTGCCAAACCCACTCACAAGGCCCGAGGCTATAGTATATGTGTGTGTGTGTGGATAAATATATATATATATGGAGTGGCTGTGTGGTAAGTAGCTTGCTTACCAACCACATGGTTCCGGGTTCAGTCCCACTGCGTGGCACCTTGGGCAAGTGTCTTCTACTATAGCCCCGGGCCGACCAAAGCCTTGTGAGTGGATTTGGTTGACGGAAACTGAAAGAAGCCTGTCGTATATATGTATATATATATGCATGTGTGTGTATGTTTGTGTGTCTGCGTTTGTCCCCTTAGCATTGCTTGACAACCGATGCTGGTGTATTTACGTCCTCGTCACTTAGCGGTTCGGCAAAAGTGACCGATAGAAGAAGTACTGGGCTTACAAAAGAATAAGTCCCGGGGTCGATTTGCTCGACTAAAGGTGGTGCTCCAGCATGGTCGCAGTCAAATGACTGAAACAAGTAAAAGAGTAAAGGGAAAGAGTATACGCTGTGTGTGTGGGAGGGTATGCGTCAGTGATTGTGCATGTGTGTTAATGTGTGCATATATATGTCTGTATGTGTGCTCATGTATGTAGATATATGTGTGTGTGTCTGCGTATAAAACGCGAGCAAGATCTTTCCAACGAGTAATCTTATTCCCATCACAGTTTCAGATAAACGTCTGCCTCCGTAGTCCCCATCCACCATTTAAACGGGATGGCGGGATGGATCACATCTTATCTCCGTTAAACGAAGACTTTTATCTCCGTTAAACGGGGGGAAAACACTTTATCTTTATTAAACGAACAATTTATGATCCATAAATGGCGGTGGAGGGTGGAAGCTTATCTCCACTAAACGAGGCATTTATCTCCGTTAAACGGGTAGAGGAGCTGGAAGAAGAAGACAAACACACACACACACAACACACACACACACACACACACACACACACACACACATTATCTCTGTTAAGCGTCGATCTTAACCGACGTTCTCACAGCACCGGAGACAGTCTCAAGTCTTTAATAAACAAAATATAACATACAGCAAACACACAACACCAAATACGTAAGAACATGGTAGTCCTGGTTTAGGACGAATGTTGCTGTAATTTAGCCCCAGTAGACATCGTCTCCTGCTGGCCATATGACATGCATGATCTGTGTCCTTATATTTTCGAACGAGGGAATCTAGCAGAAATCGTGTCGTATAAGGACACAGATCGTGTCGTATAGCCAGCTGGAGACGATGTCTCCTGGGGCTAAATTACAGCAACATTCGTCCTAAACCAGGACGGCCATGTTATGTTGGCAAATAATCTTTACTCCAAAGTACTGTTGTTGAATATCTCTCGATGTGAGATTTGCAAATAGTAATTTTCTATGTAAGAACAGTCCCTAGCAAAACTAAAGATCCCATTCATATTTAGAACAAACAGGGGTATCTTTCGGTGTGTGTTGTGGGGGGGGGGCGTGGAAGAGGTAGGACAAATATCCATAACCTCATCAGCAACATCAGACGACACCGCCAACACCACCGCCACCGCTGCCGCCGGTGTCGCCACCGCCACTGCCGCTACCGCCAGTGCCGCCACGCACGTACACGCACACACATAAATGCATATATATATATATATATAAGAACACACACAAGCACACACATACACGTATTTATATAGACACGCGGACGTACAGTTCATTTGTGCTCTCTATTATCATGTATTATATATATATATATATATATATATAATATATATTATAACAAATAAGAAAATGGAGGAACATATTCCTTTCAATCATCAACTTACAGATAATACCAATTCATATAATTTATTAGCTAATTAAATAGGAACATCCAAATTCAACAGAATAAAGCAGAATAAAACAATATACATCAATAAGTAAGATAATACCATAAAATTATTACATATAAAAATATTACATATTAGCCTTTTGGGTACTTCACCGGCAGTATATTGGATAACTGGTATCCCATAGTGGGTTACACTCATAACCCCTATCTCACTTTGTACTTATATATATATATATTTATATATACTTAGCTCCAATTTTGCAGCAGGCTGTGGTGTATCTGGCGTTACTGACGTACCTCAGACTTCACTTCCTGTTTCGAAATCTCTAAAGATGAGAGCAGACACACACACACAGATACACACACGGACACACAGACACACAGACACACACACCACACACACACACACACACACACAACACACACACACACACACACACACACACATATCTTCCCGTCTGTATATTCTTTTTCTTCCTGAAGGCGTTGACCTGCAAATATTCAACGTAGCCATCGTCTGCATCGATCTCAGAAGCATGGGAGGATGAAAACCTTACGGTCAGTGCTCTTATCCCTCCCACCACCACGACACACACACACATACACACACACACACACACACCACACACACACACACACACACATTACGTGTAAATAAAAGCATATCGTAGATTATTCAAGAATTGAATAACTCTCCGCAAATTTCCTGAAGAAGAAGGCCTCGGTATAATTTCGTGTCGCATAATTTTGAAAGGAAAATTGAAGATGCATCGAATGGCTGAAAAATTTGTGAACACCATGGGAACCGAATGACAGTCGATCAGAAGTTATATTTTTGAAATGATGAGGAAGTTTTCCTGAAAATTATTATGAAAGTTGTTGAAACGTTGGTGTCTTGTTACCACTTAAAGTAAGTTTGTGACCCTTCTTCAAAAAGCAAGCCACATTAGGCGCAAATCTGACGGTGATATTGGCCTGCTTTTTATCAAAAGGTCATCGTTCAACAGGATTCTTTTCAACTGGTCAGAAATCAATGATCAGTTTTATGTGACTGTCTTGGAGCGTTTGAAGGAAGGAGCGCAAAGGAAGAGGTCCGAGGAATAGATTACGAAAACCTGAATACTACAGAACGACATCGCCCCATTCTCTATTCGTGACGTTTTGGCAAAGCACGAGACACGAGACAACTCCTGGCTCCCCAATCGCCCTACTTCGCCCCTGCGAAAGTATTTTTTGATCTCTACTGAGTTGGAATACACCCTGAAACGAAGCTGATTCCAGGTAATAGAAAAGACCGTAGAAAATTCAGAACGAGAACTGCGCCCTAACTCTGAAAACATACTTCACGAAGGATGCCAAAAGTAGACTAAAAATGTTGGTAGCTGAGTATCATCAAAAGAGGGAATTAATACGAAGAACAGAGGTCAGGTTAAACTGTAGGTAATGGAACAAATTTCTTTTTCTTTTTTGATATACCCCATGTGTGTGTATGTGCTTACATACGAACACAAGCAGACACATA
>NW_021828598.1:0-7883 GCF_006345805.1 Octopus sinensis
GATTTAATTATGTGTCATGTAATAAGCATGTAATGTGTCTAATGTAAATATTTCAGTACAGCTTGGTCATGCAGGTATGAATTATATTTCGGGCAGAGAGACGTGTGGATGGAAGCACTCCGTCGGTTACGACGATTAGGGTTCCGGTTGATCCGAATCAACGAAACAGCCTGCTCGTGAAATTAACGTGTAAGTGGCTGAGCACTCCACAGACACGTGCACCCTTAACGTAGTTCTCGGGCGATATTCAGCGTGACACAGAGAGTGACAAGGCCCGACCCTTGAAATACAGGTACAACAGAAACAGGAGTAAGAGTGAGAGAAAGTTTGTGAGTGAAAGAGGCTAGTACAGCCAGGATCACCCCTCCCCCTGCCGAGCCTCGTGGAGCTTTTAGGTGTTTTCGCTCAATAAACACTCACAACGCCCGGTCTGGGAATCGAAACCGCGAGTCCACTGCCCTAACCACTGGGCCATTGCGCCTCCAATATTTTTATAATTAAGATATAAACTGTTAATATATGAATGCAAAAGAGATGATTTGATAACTGTTTGTATATGTGTGTGTGTGGTGTATGTGTGTGTGTGTGTGTGTGTGTGTGCTGTGGTTGTGTATGGTGTGTGTGTGTGTGTGTGTGTTGTATGTGTGTGTGTGTGTGTGTATGTGTGTGTGTTGTGTGTGTTGTGTGTGTGTGTGTGTGTGTTGTGTGTTGTGGTGTATGTGTGTATGTGTATGTGTGTGTGTGTGTGTGGTGTTGTGTGTGTGTGTGTGTGTACGTGTATTAGATTTAATTATGTGTCATGTAATAAGCATGTAATGTGTCTAATGTAAATATTTCAGTACAGCTTGGGCATGCCGGTATGAATTATATTTCGGGCAGAGAGACGTGTAACAGTATGTAGAGCAAGTGATGTGTTTCTAGACACTGTAGATATATAGTACCACGTATGGCCAGCAGCCATACTTCTATTTCGTATTACATAGAGATATGTAGTGTATCTGTGTCAAGTAGATACGTTATGTATTTAGGTCAAATAGATATATGGTGTATTTAAGTCACAGATATGTAATGTACGTAAGTGAAGAATGTATATGATGTATAGGTCAAGTAAGTATCTAACATATATATAGGTCAAAAAGATATGTAGTGTATCTAGACTAAGTAGGTATATCATGTATCTAGGTCACGAAGTCGTAATGTATCTAGGTCAAAAGGCGATGTAATCTATCTAGGTCAAGTAAATATGTAATATAAGTAAGTGAAGAATGCATATGATCTATAGGTCAAGTAAGTAACTAACATATATAGGTCAAAAAGATATGCAGTGTATCTAGATTAAGTGGGTATATAATGTATCTAGGTCACGAAGTCGTAATGTATCTAGGTCAAAAGTAATGTAATCTATCTAGGTCAAGTAGATAAGAACGTATATAATGTAGAGGTCAAGTAAGTATCTAATATATGTAGGCCAAAATAAATATGTAGTGTATTTAGTCTATGAATGGTATATTCTGTATCTAGGTCACGAAGTTGTAATGTATCTAGGTCAAAAGTAATGTAATCTATCTAGGTCAAGTAGAAAAGAACGTATATAATGTAGAGGTCAAGTAAGTATCTAATATATGTAGGCCAAAATAAATACGTAGCGTATTTAGTCTATGAATGGTATATTCTGTATCTAGGTCACGAAGTTGTAATGTATCTAGGTCAAAAGTAATATAATCTATCTAGGTCACGTAGAGGTCAAGTAAGTATCTAATATATGTAGGCCAAAATAAATACGTAGCGTATTTAGTCTATGAATGGTATATTCTGTATCTAGGTCACGAAGTCGTAATGTAACTAGGTCAACAGCTTATGTAATCTATTAAGTAGCAATGTCGTGTATCTAGGTCGAGAAGACGTGTATGTGGATCGAGTAATTACACAGTGTGCCTAGGTCAAATAGAAATCTAATGTATGTGGGCTAAGATGGTACGTGGTGGGTGTATCTGGGGCATGAGGTTATTTAGTGTACTTAAATCAATTAGGTTATTTTTTTACTTTTTTACTTGTTTCAGTCATTTGACTGCGGCCATGCTGGAGCACCGCCTTTAGTCGGGCAAATCGACCTCAGGACTTATTCTTTGTAAGCCTAGTACTTATTCTATCGGTTTCTCTTTTGCCGAACCGCTAAGTTACGGGGACGTAAACACACCAGCATCGGTTGTCAAGCGATGTTGGGGGGATAAACACAGACACACAAACATACACACATACACACACACGCACACACACACACACACCTGATGTAATCTTGAGATGATCGGACTAATGATCAAAAGCGTTCTAACTCGGTTTTCTTTTGTATATATTGATCTGCATTGCATATCATTTGAAAAAATGATAAAATGTGATATGATAAATATTTGGCTGCTCCTTCTTGCGAATCGAGAAGCATTATAACGACTTCCTCAGATTATGTAGTGGTTACGTTGTATCTAGAGTAAATTGCGTTGTGTATCTGGGACAGGGTTGCGTTGTGAGACCAAAGTAAGTTACGTTGTGTATTTAAGTCAAACTGCAGAAGCATGTAAGTCAAATTAGCATCTAGAGTAAACTACGTTGAGTATTTTGAGTCGACTGCGTTGCGTACCTGGGTCAAATTTGATGTGTATCTGGTTCAAACTGAGCTGTGAGTCTACATGAAATTACGTTGTGTATTTAAGGTAAATTACGTTTAGTATTTCGAGTTATCTACGTCGTGTATCTGGCTCAAATTACGCTGTGTATTTAGATCAACTTACGTCATGCACTCAGGTCAAACTATGTAAGTTGGATATTTAGGTCAAGTTAGGTTTTGTATCTGGGTCAAATTATGTTGTGTAAATAGAGTAAACTATACTGTGTAATCATGTCAAATTTCGTTGTGTACTTGGTTCTATTTGAGTTGTGTGTCTGAGTCTAATTACGTTGTGTTTGTACGAGGAAGTTCTGAAAAGTTCCTGGTATTAAGGGTAACACGAAAGGCCTTGTTAGATGCCCAACTTTTCGAGTTCTTTTTCAGGGCTCCGAAAAACTGAAGTAACGCTGCAATAAGGGTCTGAATCTGAGAGAGAAATATATCTTAATTAACTAACCTTCCTCTATTTTCTCTTCCTGTATTTTTTTCCACCCAAAGTCGGGAACTTTTCAGCTCCCTCTCATAGGTAGATAGAGAGAGAGAGAGAGAGAGAGAGAGAGAGAGAGAGAGAGATGGATGGATGGATAGATAGATAGATAGATAGAAAGATAGATAGATAATAGATAGATAGATAGATGATAGATAGATAGATAGAATAGATAGATAGATGATAGATAGATGCGATATATAGATATATCGAGAGAGAGAAGAGAGAGAGAGATGATGGATGGATAGATAGATAGATAGATGAAAGATAGATAGATAGATAGATAGATAGATAGATAGATAGATAGATAGATAGATAGATAGATACAGAGAGAGAGAGAGAGAGATAGAGAGAGAGAGATAGAGAGAGAGAGATAGAGAGAGAGAGAGAGAGAGAGAGATAGATAGATAGATAGATAGATAGATAGATAGATAGATAGATAGATAGATAGATAGATAGATAATGTATGCAAATAAGCAATCAGAGATATTTTAATCTGATTACGCAGTTATGCAGTTTCAACAGTCGAACAATGCCAATATGAACGCACACATACACACAAACACACCACACACATATATATATATATCAAACTTAAATTCTCTGTGACAGTGTGTATTGATTTATTAGTTGATTATAATAAAGCTATGCAGCAGAAATGGCAATAAACCAAAATATATCTATGCGACCTGCAGATACTAACTTTTTATTCTTTAGGTTTTAAATTCAAATCTATCCTACAGCTCCATTTTGTCTTCAACGACCTTCATAAATTTTCTTAATATAGAAAGGGCTAGCACCCAACTTTGGCATCAAGATTTATACAAATACCTGTACTGTATTTAAGAAGCACTCCGTCGGTTACGACGACGAGGGTTCCGGTTGATCCGATCAACGGAACAGCCTGCTCGTGAAATTAACGTGGAAGTGGCTGAGCACTCCACAGACACGTGTACCCTTAACGTAGTTCTCGGGGATATTCAGCGTGACACAGAGAGTGACAAGGCCGGCCCCTTGAAATACAGGTACAACAGAAACAGGAAGTAAGAGTGAGAGAAAGTTGTGGTGAAAGAATACAGCAGGGATCACCACCATCCCCTGCCGGAGACTCATGGAGATTTAGGTGTTTTTCGCTCAATAAACACTCACAACGCCCGGTCTGGGAATCGAAACCGCGATCCTACGACCGCGAGTCCGCTGCCCTAACCACTGGGCCATTGCGCCTCCACCTGTACTGTATGCCACTGTGTAATGCCGAAAACATCACCTACTCCATCTAAAGTGAGGACCAGGTATTGCAATAGCTTAGGATCTCAAAGGCCCAGACCTCTTCAATGTTCTGTCTGAAAAAAATTATGCGAAGGAGTGGCTGTGTGATAAGTAGCTTGCTTCCCAACCACATGGTTCCGGGTTCAGTCCCACAGCGTGGCACCTTGAGTAAGTGTCTTCTATTATAGCCTCGGGCCGATCAAAGCCTTGTAAGTGGAATTGGTGCAGGGAAACTGAAACGGATTAAGTCGATTATATCGACCCCAGTGCGTAACTGGTACTTATTTAATCGACCCCGAAAGGATGAAAGGGAAAGTCGACCTTGACGGAATTTGAACTCAGAACGTAAAGACAGACGGAATAACACTAAGTATTTCGCCCGGCGCGCTAACGTTTCTGCCAGCTCGCCACCTCGAAATCTCTCTCTATATAAACGGCAGTTTGTCTGTGTGTGTGTTTCTGTGTGACTGTCAGGTTGTACCCTCACCCTGACCACGGCTTTCAACCGATTCTGATGAAACTTGACACACACATAGCCCAATGTCATAATTCAAAACTAACGCAGCGAAAATTTTGAAAAGTTCCCCCAGTTCTGAAAAAAATCGATAAATTCGACATGGGGTCGAGAATCAGAAACACAAACCACAAACTGTCTAGGGGACGCAACTCCACCTTTTTTAACTTTCAAAAAAAATTTACCATCATTTTTTTTCCATTTTTTTGCTATTTTTTGGCTATAACTCTCTAAAAATGCTTTATAGTTATTTCCCTTACAAACCTGAGCAACGCCGGGCGATACTGCTAGTATTAAATATATTAACATAAACATTTTTTCCAAATCGATCTCGTTAAATGGTATTTAAGGCCAATGCAACTTTCCAACACAAAATAGGTTCCACCAGCTCTGGTCTTAAATCTACACCGTTGATACAGTTAATTAGTTAAGGAGTGGCTGTGGTAAGTAGCTTGCTAACCAACCACATGGTTCCGGGTTCAGTCCCACTGCGTGTCATCTTGGGCAAGTGTCTTCTGCTATAGCCCCGGGCCGACCAATGTCTTGTGAGTGGATTTGGTAGACGGAAACTGAAAGAAGCCTGTCGAATATATGTATATATATATATATGTGTGTGTGTGTATGTGTTTCTGTGTCTGTGTTTGTCCCCCTAGCATTGCTTGACAACCGATGCTGGTGTGTTTATGTCCCCGTTACTTAGCGGTTCGGCAAAAGAGACCGATAAAATAAGTACTGGGCTTACAAAAGAATAAGTCCCGGGGTCGAGTTGCTCGATTAAAGGCGGTGCTCCAGCATGGCCGCAGTCAAATGACTGAAACAAGTAAAAGAGTAAAAGAGTATAAACATTTTTTTCAAATCGATCTCGTTAAATGGTATTTAAGGCCAATGCAACTTTCCAACACAAAATAGGTTCCACCAGCTCTGGTCTTAAATCTACACCGTTGATACAGTTAATTAGTTAATAATAATATATGAACTCCCATTAATTAGCGGGGTTCAGACATGTTCAGTTGTCCTGAGTGTGAATTAATTAACGTTTCGGTTTATTGCTCTTTGTCAGAGAATGGGGAAGAGACGAAGAAATAGGGAGACAAAGAGAAAATGATATAGTTCTGATTGGAGACAAATAAACTCGAACCTTAAAACAACTTATTCTCCCTTTCTCAATCGCTGACAAGGGGAAAAGGATCCGAAAAGGGGATCCTTTTATAAATTCTTTACGGCAACTGAACGTATTTAAATCAATTCTAAACCCTCCTTGTTTCCTTACATTCTATTTATAGTGGAGGCGCAATGGCCCAGAGGTTAGGGCAGCGGACTCCGCGGTCATACGATCGCGGTTTCGATTCCCAGACCGGGCGTTGTGAGTGTTTATTGAGCGAAAACACCTTAAAGCTCCACGAGGCTCCGGCAGGGGATGGTGGTGATCCCTGCTGTTCTCTTTCACCACAACTTTCTCTCACTCTTACTTCCTGTTTCTGTTGTACCTGTATTTCAAAGGGGCCAGCCTTGTCACTCTCTGTGTCACGCTGAATATCCCCGAGAACTACGTTAAGGGTACACGTGTCTGTGGAGTGCTCAGCCACTTACACGTTAATTTCACGAGCAGGAACCCTCGTCGTCGTAACCGACGGAGTGCTTCCACATTCTATTTATTATTGGCATTCATATTCATATTCATAACAGATTCACATTCATAAACAGATTGTTGACAAAGAGCCACCAAAGAAGCCCCTCACAAGAAATAACAACCACATTTCCCCTCAAAATTATATCGGACCGTTTTCTCTTGTCGGATTTTTCATAAGTGGGACTGAACCCGGAACCGTGTGGTTGGGAAGCAAGCTTCTTACCACACAGCCACTCCTGCGCCTATATACTTTTATATATTATTTACTTAGGGTTCGTGGAGGCGCAATGGCCTAGTGGTTAGGGCAGCGAACTCGCGGTCATAGGATCGCGGTTTCGATTCCCAGAGCCACCAAAGAAGCCCCTCACAAGAAATAACAACCACATTTCCCCTCAAAATTATATCGGACCGTTTTCTCTTGTCGGATTTTTCATAAGATTTTTCCTCTCGTTTTCTCGGATTCCGGACGCTACCCATTCTATAATTAGTTATTATTCTATGATATTGTATGCAAATTCTGAACTATACCATTACATATTGTCTACGAGAGTGTATAATTCAGTTCAGATCTGCCCTAAATTACTTCAAATGTCAACCTACAACAGAATTAAACAAATACACACGATTGTTTGTTGTTGGTGTTGTTTGCCCCACACTCCGCTTCCATCAAGTCATCCCTGATCCAGCAGTCCTGTGATCAAAGACATTCCAGCTATGATCACGCTCTCATTTTTTAATTTTTTTTTTTTTTTGCTGACATAGTATATCTAGGACTACTTTATTTAATGCAATCTCTTTGACTTCGTGACGCTCTGGAGATCAAACTAAATAACAATTACTGGTGTACTTCACATGGGAAGTTTTTAAAAGTGAAGAAATTTAGAACAAAAATACACAGTAAACAATTATCTTATTTTATGAACCATGCATTGTGTATGAAAGAATTGTGAATATCATTTCAAGATGCTGAAACATTTAAGTATTCTCGGGTACTCCTCCCACCCAGATCTCTCTTGTGACACACTATATCAAAACCAATGTTTTTATGTTGCATTATTGGAATTATGAAGGCGGCAAGCTGGTAAAATTGTTAACATGCCGAGTAAAATGCTTAGCGGTATTTTCTTCCCGGCATTTCATTCTGCGTTCAAATTCCGCCGAGGTTGACTTTGCCTTTCTTCTTTTCAGGGTCGAAAAAATAAAGAACCGTTCAAGTACAACGGAGTCAATATAATAGACTACCCTTCTTCGTAAAAATTTATAGGCGTAGGAGTGGCTGTGTGGTAAGTAGCTTCCTTACGAACCACATGGTCCGGGTTCA
>NW_021828599.1:0-2500 GCF_006345805.1 Octopus sinensis
AAACTTCGCCGAGGTCGACTTTGCCTTTCTTCCTTTCGGGGTCGATAAATTAAGTACCAGTTACGCACTGGAGTCGATATAATCGACTTAATCCCTTTGTCTGTCCTTGTTTGTCCTCTCTGTGTTTAGCCCCTTGTGCGTGTAAAGAAATAGGTATTTCGTCTGCCGCTACGTTCTGAGTTCAAATTCCGCCGAGGTCGACTTTGCCTTTCATCCTTTCGGGGTCGATAAATTAATTACCATTTACGCACTGGGGTAGATGTAATCGACTTAAGCCCTTTGTCTGTCCTTGTTTGTCCTCTCTGTTTTTAGCCCCTTGTGGGTAGTAAAGAAATAGGTATTTCGTCTGCCGCTACGTTCTGAAATCAAATTCCGCCGAGGTCGACTTTGTCTTTCATCCTTTCTGGGTCTATTAAATAAGTACCAGTTACGCACTGGAGTCGATATAATCGACTTAATCCGTTTGTCTGTCCTTGTTTGTCCCTTCTGTGTTTAGCCCCTTGTCGGTAGTAAAGAAATAGGTACTAAGAATGAAAAGAGAGATAATTACTAAAATTGTGGATTTGGAGAAATCTTGGATCGACTGATAAAATATCTTTAGTTTTCAGTCGCGTACCTTTACGCTTTCATTTCGAATCCCGCCCTAGCAGAGTTTGCCGTGGATCTTTTCGGTTTGAACGGCAGTTTTTTAATATAATTTCCACGTAACTAAACACTTTTAAACTTCGTATACTGGTAGAATGTGTTTATAAAATATCTTTTTCTCTTGGCTTTATTGAGAAAATTCTATAGTTTGTAAGATATTTGTTGTTGTTTTCTTCAATGTCTGCAATTTCAACCAATCAATGACGTCCATTGAGGTAAAAGAAACATTCTGTGCCGTATGAAAATGTCCCTCGTTTAAGAAACAGATTGGGTTTCTTTACATTTCTGAAGAAAAAAGATACCCTTCCCCTAACCCTAACTCTAAAGCAGATTGAAATGCAATAGATCGATTCTATGGTCATAATTATGGGTGACAATTTCATATGACACCGCTAGAAAAACTGCCGTTCAAACCGAAAAGATCCTTTGCCGTTCATTAGTGTCTCTTATGTGTCTTATGTCAATAACAGAAATCGTTATTAGACAGAGCAGAGAATGCGAGAATCAGTGAATCTCTCTCTCGAACTAAAATACCATCATTTAGTCTTTACTCGACTTTCCCTTACCGTATTTAACGAAATGACTGAAATAAAATGCTCAAATAATATCCAGGAGATGAATCCGATGGATTATATATTTTTTACTTAAGAAAAATCTTGAATTTCTACACATGTAAGAAATTGTTATTTCTTGTAGTTGAGTAATATTTAAGAATCTTGTAGTTAGGATGTCTAGTTTTTAATAAGGCAGTCTGGGTTCGATTCCAGGCATTGGAAAGGCGCTATTTTTTATGTGCAGGCGTGGCTGTGTGGTAAGAAGTTTGCTTCCTAACCATATGGTTCCGGGTTCAGTCTTACTGCGTGGCACTTTGGGGCAAGTGTCTTCAAAAAGCCCGCAGACGACTAAAGCCTTGAGTTGATTTGGCAGACAGAATCTGAAACAGGAGACCTGTCGTCTACACAGACAGACATACAGACAGACACACACACACACACACATACACACACACACACACACAAGTACACATGCACATATATACGAGGGGGTGCTGAAAAGCTCCTGGCTTTAAGGGTGTCGCGAAAGGCCTGGCTAGAGGCCCAACCTTTTGAGTTCTTTTACAGGGCTTAGAAAAACTGAAGGACTGCCGCATTAAGTTTTTTGAATCTAAGAGGGGAATATATTAAATAAAGCCATAATGTATATATATATATATATATAATATATATATATATATATATATATATATATATATTATATATATTATATATATATGTATATATATATAATATGTATATATATATATATATGTATATATATGTATATATATATATATGTATAATATATATATATATGTATATATATATATATGTATATATAATATATATATATATATATATATATATATATATATGTATATATATATATATATATGTATATATATATATATGTATTATATATATATATATATATGTATTATATATATGTATATATATACATATGTATATATATATATATAAATAGATAGACGGATAGATAGATATGTATGTATATATATATATATATATATATATATATATATATATATATATATATATATATATATACATATAAGGGCGGAGGAACTCTTGAGAGTCAACGGCCATCCAATAAATGTCTTAAGGCTGTATCATGCGCGGGGACATAGAAATAATCGGACTGAATACCCGATTGCGCGGTTAAACCATTGGGAGTGAAGGACACTCCTAGCCTTTGTTAGGGCATCCTTCGAGGAGAAGGTAACTCAGGTAACTGGGATAACTCCGACATAAAACCTGCGGCTCAGTGGTTACTGATGATGTTGACTTTTTCTTCTTAT
>NW_021828600.1:0-7965 GCF_006345805.1 Octopus sinensis
ATATATATATATATATATACTATATATATATATAGATATTAAATACATACATATATATATGCATATATATACATACATATATAATACACCTATATATATGGATATAATTTTAGATGTATAATATATATATATATATATATATATATTATATATATATATGACACATATCCTTTTACATTTTCTTTTACTTGTTTCAGTCATTTGACTGAAGCCATGCTGGAGCACCGCCTTTAGTCGAGCAAATCAACCCCATGACTTATTCTTGTAAGCTAGTACTTACACTATCGGTCTTTGGCCGAACCGTTAAGTTACGGGGATGTAACACAACAGCATCGGTTGTCAAGCGATATTGGGGAACAAATAGAGATACACAAACATATAAACACACACACACATACACACATATATATATATACATATACGATAGGCTTCTTCTAGTTTCCATCTACCAAATCCACTCACAAGTATTTGGGCAGCCGAGACTATAGTAGAAGAACTTGCTAAGGTGCCACGCAGCGGGACTGATCCCAGGACCATGTGGTGGTAAGCAAGCTACTACCACACAGCTACTCCTGCATATATATATTATATATATATTATATATATATATATATGATATATCTACAAGTATATATAAATATACATGATACATGAGTATATATATGTGTATGTATATATATATCTATATTAAGATATATTGGTGTGTGTGGTGTGTGTGTGTGTGTGGTGGTGTTGTTGTATACATCTATTTTAGTGTGCCATTGTATTTCCCCACCACCACCACCACTACGTGACAATCGGGTTTGGGTCTTTACATCCCTTTAACTGAGTGCTTCGGCTTAAGATACCGATAGAATAAGTTGCAGGCTTGAAATAAAAGTCGAGTACTCCGGTCGATTTGTTGGACTAAATGTTTTCTAAGGTGATACCCCAGCATGGCAACAGTCCAATGACTGAAACCAATAACAAATGAAAGAAGATATGCTTTATTAAACACACAGATACGTTCAGGTTTTATTTTATTTTTCTTTCAATTAGTGTATAGAAAAAAAAAAACAACATTCAAATCAATTCTTAAAAATTGAGTCTGTGAAAGTCTAGAGACGCTGCATATGGATTTTGGAATTTTATTGTTCGAAACCAACTGTAAAACGTTAACAAGAAAATATGAAAAATAAAGAAGGTAACTTGGAAACATAGTCATATTTCAATGTAGCATGCATAAAAGAAAAGTTGTTTTATATATACGAACATATACACACACGCCTAATACACATACACATATATAAACATAGATTCATGGAGAGAGGGAAATAGAAATAGTGTGAGTCAAAGATATGTTTGTATATGTCGGTGTGAGAGTGTAAATATGTGCGTATATGTAGAGATATAGGCGTTTTTGTATGTGTATATATATATGTGTGTGTGTGCATGCATATATATATATATATATATATATGTGTGTGTGTTTGTATATATATGCATGTATATATATGTATGTATATATATATACATACGCACATATACATATACATATATACACATACACACACACACACACACGCATATATGTGGTTAGGGCAGCGGACTCGCGGTCACAGGATCGCGGTTTCGATTCCCAGTCCGGGCAATGTGAGAGTCTATTGAGCTCCAGCAGAGGGTGGTGGCGAACCCTGCAGTACTGTTTCACCACAACTTTCTCTCACTCTTTCTTTCTGTTGTACCTGTATTTCAAAGGGGCCAGCCTTGTCACACCCTGTGTCACGCAAAATCTCCCCGAGAATTACGGTCGGGGTACACGTGTGTGTCTAGGGGGGGGGGTGCTCAGCCACTTGCACGTTAATTTCACAAGCAGACTGTTCTGTTGATCGGATCAACTGGAATCCTCGTCGTGGTAAGCAGTGGTGTGTCACGACGACGATATATATATATATATATATACATAAATATGTGTGTGTGTGTATATATATATACATATATACATACAGATAGATAGATAGATAGATAGATAGATAGATAGATAGATAGATAGATAGATAGATAGATAGATAGATAGATAGATAGATCGATTGATAGATAGATAGATAGATAGATAGATAGATAGATAGATAGATAGATAGATAGATAGATAGATAGATAGATAGATAGATAGATAGATAGATAGATAGACAGACAGAAAGATATACACATACAAATATCTGCGTCACAATGTATAGCAATCTTTCTAAACGTCTCACATCGGAAATTAAATATATTCCTGTATGAAGTATAGCTGAAAAAAGAACGAAAAAAAAAATCTGCGATATTTTGCACAGATATTAATTTTGCGTTTATACTAATTTTTATTGTCAAACCAAATATTGAAATTTGATATTAAATCTTCAAAATCTATTGCCAGAAATACTGTATTGAAATGTATAAATTGTTTTATTCACTGCGCCGTATCACTATTTTGACTAGGAGGAAAACAATATTGTGCTTCTTTTTAAGTGTAAATAGGAATATGTGAGTTTCATTTATTTCCCAAGACTATTGAAATGAAATGGTTTAAACTCCGCAATCTAAAGTATATCAGCACCGATGAATTATATCTTACTTTATAGCGCTCCCATATGCGTTATTGCTAATATTGATTTTTTCTAACTAGGCACGGAGCCAAGATTTTGTAAACGAGGTAGATATAGAAGAATTTATACATCGTTATCGTTTTAAATATTTTTGGCAATTTATATGTCGGAGGAATGTAAAGACGATCCCCCATTATATATGTACTCAGGTCCGTGAGGAAAATTAGTGAATACTAAATATGTTTTTATACCGACAATCTACCCTCACACTTTGATTGCACAAATATTGGTGGAAGTAATCGTAAGATATCAGCTACACAAAAATAAATTTCTTTCATCTCCTCAGTAGCCACTAGTACAACACTGAAACTCTAAATAGCACATCAGTAGTTTCAAGACTTTAAGAACTTTTTAATGGATCAAAGCTGTCACGTATTTGGCGTGAATAGATTCAATAGAGGGTATTCTTACAAACTTCATTATATTCTCGAGCTGAAATATTTCTAAAACTATATTTACGGTACTCTGTTTAGCACTTAGACTAGATTTCACTACATACGAACGAACAATACAACAAATTTAAGTCGATGAAATACTGCAGAGAGAGGGTATATCCCCATCCAGTGTTCATGCTGATTAGTATGTTGGCATCGTAGACTCAACTCAACCCAAACAGACGTCTAAAATAACTTACGTACACAAACAATATCATTATTCGAGGTCACTATACACGGTGTTTTTTTGTTTTTTTTCTCTAAAATGACTTTTAATTACAAGACTTTAGAAATTCACGTATATTCACATGCGCGTATCTGTGAATGTTTGCATGGAGGGGTGCATTTATTTACCTATGATTTTGACTGAAAGGCACTTTACATTCTTTGCTCTTAGAGTTTTTAAGTAATAGTTTCAATTTTCGCTTTATATCGAATATCCTTGTATTCGAATATGCATATTTGCCTCATATTCTATTTTTCTTGTTCTTCGCCACAATTCGTCTTAATAACAATGATCAGTCGAAAGACTAGTCTTTGCGTTAACAGTCCATGTCTAGAAATGTTCTCATTTTTCTTCTTGTTTTGAATCCGATCGTCAGTACTCCAGCAGTTTCTATGTTGCTGACACTGCCAAATTCAGCAGTAAGTGTCGAAATTGTGATGATATTCGGTCGATAACTCGCAAACGGTAGAGAATGTTTGCTCCACTTAAGTTATATTTCTTTTTTGTTCTTTGTGATTTGTTTTCCTCTTAATTATTTTCATCTCCTCATAATGCCCCCTCTCTTACTTCATAGACAGACACACACATACATATAATTTGTGAGCGCGTGCGAGTGTATGTATGTTTGTTTGTTCCCCTTGATGTATATCACTGAAAATAATGCAAGTTACATTCGCACAAAACCTACTTATAAAGATTGAATCTGAATATTAAAGACTCTCACTTGGTTATCAATTTATCTCAGTCAAGCGGGGCTTAAGGCAGTGTGTGAATTTATATACATACACACACACACACACACACACACACACACACACACACACACACACACACATATATATATATATATATATATATATATATATATATAGAATGAGTAAATATTCAAAATGAATACTCATAAAAATGTTGTTATTATTATTATTATCATTAGCGGCAAATCAAAATAATTGATAATAACAATAACATTAGTGGCAGCAAGCATTAGACAGCTATACAAATAAATTCTTAATTATATAAGAGGGTACAGGAAGCACCAGCTTGCTCGAGAGAGGAAGTAAAAACCCCTCAACTTACTCACTAATCTCACTGAAAATATGTAACGGACCAACAGAAATCGGGAAATGAGTGGAATATAACATATTTTCTCAGCTAAAAAGCCATTGAATAAGGTAATAGATATACCTGGATCATGATTTCAAATTCTAGCTAGATCCTTAATTCTCTTCAGTAGGTCTGGCTGTACCTAAAATGAAAAGTTCATTTCGCCTCTTAGTAATCCTTTACGCCTTGAATAGTCCCGTGCCAAATTCAAAACATATGTGTGTGTGTGTGTGTGTATGTAAGTATGTATGTATGTATGTATGTTGTTTGTTCCTTCTCGAGCTACACCTGGCTCATAAGGGCTGGTTTCCCGGTTCCTTTGGCGTATAGGTTCCCCACCTGGACGGGACGCCGGTCCGTCGCAAGTGAGCTGCAAGATGCAGGAGGAAAGAGTGAGAGAAAGTTGTGGCAAAAGTGTCAGCAGAAGTTCGCCAATACTTTCTGCCGGAGCCGCGTGCAGCTTAGATGTTTCGCTCATAAACACACACATCGCTCGGTCTGAGATTCGAACCTGCGATACCTCGACCGCGAGTCCGCTGCTCTAACCACTAGGTCATGTGCCTCCACATATATGTATGTATGTATATACAATACGGAGCAAATAACTCACGAGAAAAATATTCAAGAAAATATAAATCCTTCAGCTATATGTATATACATTTATATACATACTAGCAGTATCGCCCGGCGTTGCTCCTGTTTGTAAGGGAAATAACTATAAAAGCATTTTTAGAGAGTTATTTCTCCTTATAGATGCCAATTCGGGCTTTCTTAGCCATTTCTGTTTTGGTGTCTTCAAGCCATGAAGTCGTTGTTCTAAAAGAACGCTGGTCTCCTTGACAACGCTTTACGACGTTGATTTCCTTACACTCCCTTCCCACAGCTTCACGAGGGAGGGAAGAAGGGGGAGAAGCAAACAGGTGCAGGTGTGACCATGGGACGCCAACTCCGCCGCCATCGACACACGAAAAATTATGCATTAAAATGGAATAAAAAATGATGTTAAAGTTTTTTAAAATCGTAGACTCATCGTAGACGCGCGCTAATATCAGACGGGCTCGATATGAATCATGACTATAAGATACCCGAATTTAGTTAAACTGCACCGCAAAATGTGGGAGTAGTTAGGAATCTAAATCGAAGGGGACAGACACTCACACAACTACAGTTTTATATATATAGATAGGCGTGGCTGTGTGATAAGGAACTTACTTCCCAAACACATTGTTCCAGATTCAGTCCCACTGCATGGCACCTCGGGTAAGTGTCTCCCATTATAGCCTCCGGCCAACCAAGGCCTTGTTAGGGGATTTGGTATATATGGCTATGTATATTGTTTTTGTGTATCTGTGTCTGTTCCCCCTCCATCGCTTGACAGCCGATGTTAGTGTGTTTACGTCCCCGTAACTTAGCAATTCGGTAAAAGAGGCCTATAGAATAAGGCTTACAAAGAATAAGTCCTAGAGTCGCTGTGTTCGACTAAAGGCGGTACTCCAGCATGGTCGCACTCAAAAACCCTGAAACAACTAAAATATGTGTATGTATGTATGTATGTATGTATGTATGTATGTATGTATGTATGTATGTATGTATACATGTGTGTGTATTTGTATATATAATGAACGTATGTATCATCTGATTAATCATATTTATACTGTGGAAGGTGTTTATAAGCCATTTAAGAAACACACAAAAGCCGTTCGATTCACTTCAACATTTAAGTTTAATTTGTCAAAATATTTTCGCCGCTAAAATCCGCGACCTGTTCACTGACAAAAATCCAAGTTCCTGATAACTACTTCATAATACCTTCCTCAAAGCATTAACAACCGTTTGTCTAATATTTTAATATGCATTATGTACATATTTGATAGTGGTTATAATGATGATAATGATGATGGTGATGATGATGATGATGATGATGATGATGATGATGATGATGATGATGATGATGATGATGATGATGATGAGGATGATGATGATGTGATGATGATGATGATGGTGGTGGTGCTGGTGGTGCTGGTGGTGCTGGTGATGATGATGATGGTGGTGGTGGTGGTGATGATGATTGTAGTAGTGGTTGTAGTGGTGGTGGTTAACGGTGGTGTTAGTGGTATGATGGCCGTGGTAGTGGTAGTGGTAGTAGTAGTGGTGATGACGATGATGGTGTGCTGGTGGCAGTTGGTGTTTATAGTGTGTTGGTGGAGGTGAGAGTGTTTCGTCTTCTCCGTACGAAACTTATAATTTACGATCGTTACCGTCATTACATACTATCGACATCCATAAGTCGACAAATATCTATTAATACAATCACACGTATTAATATCTGTGTAGATAGCATATTAAACATGCTTTTCAGTAATTCAACAAATGGGTCATATCAGCATGACTTTGGGATAGCCATAGATGTACTAAATAGGTTTAATAATTCAAATATATCTATGTATCTATATCTATCTATCTATCTATTATCTTATCTATCTATATCTATTATCTATCTATCATTATCTATCTATCTATCATCTTCTATCTACCTATCTATCTATCTATCTATCTATTATCTATCTATCTAGCTATCTATCTATCTATCGATCTATCTATTATCTATCTATCTATCTATCTATCTATCTATCTATCTATCTACTACCTATCTATCTATCTATCTATCTATCTATCTATCTATCTATCTATCTATCTATCTATCTATCTATCAATCTATCTATCTGTCTGTCTTTCTATCTATATTCATCTATTCTTTTATTCTTTTACCTGCTTCAGTCATTTGACTGCGCCCATGCTGGAGAACCACCTTTAGCCGAACAGATCGACCCCAGGATTTAATCTTTGTAAGCCTAGAACTTATTCTATCGGTGTCTTTTGTCGAACCGCTAGATTACAGGGACACGCCAACATCGGTGTCAAACAATGGTGTGGGGACAAAAATAGACACACACACACACACACACACACACACACACACGATTGACTTATTTCAGTTTCGTCTACCAAGTCCACTCACAGGGCTTTGGTCGGCCCAAAACTACAGTAGAAGACAATTGCTCAAGGTGCCACGCAGTGGGACTGAACCCGGAACCATGTGGTTGGGAATGAAGCTTCTTACCACACATACACTCCTGCATTTATATATATATATAATATCTTTTTTTTTGTGGCTGGGGAATCATTCTCTTTAATGCCTACTTAATTTAACACACTCACCAGTCTTAATTTCCACTCATTTACATTCAAAAAACGATATATATATATATATATATACATATATATATGCATATATAATACACACACACACACACACACACACACACACACATATATATATATTATAATATATATATATATATATATATATATTATTATATATATATTATATTAATATATCATATATATATATATATATATATATATACCACAATATACATTATATTGGCGATTTTTTTTTCCTCTGTCTTCCCTTTCTGGATCTTTCCTTCTCCGTGTTTTCGACGAAGATCTCTGCTCGAAACGTTAAACCCTCCTTTCTTTCCTGAGCGTCCAATAATACTATATTGTACCA
>NW_021828601.1:0-7936 GCF_006345805.1 Octopus sinensis
GTGTGTATGTGTGCGTGTTTTCAAACATACAAGCTTACTACTAACCATTTACGTATCTATCTATCTGTCGTTCTGACTGTCTGTTTGTCTGCCTGTTTGTTTGCCTATCTGTCTGTCGTCAACATGAATTGCTCGAAATACAGATTAGAAAAACAATCAACAACTGATGAAGGGTCGTTCCTTGTGTTGCTTCTCTTGTTCTCCATTTGTTTCTTTCGTTGCTTGCAAAAAGGCCCTTATTCCATGTCCTCGTACTTCGTATTTTTGTTGTTTACGTTTTGTGACGTCCTGTGCCCACATATGCATAGGTATATACGTATACATATGTACGTATACGTATCTATATATGCATATATATATATATATATATATATATATATATATATATATATATTTATATGTATTTATGTATGTGTGTGTGTGCGTATTCACGTTTATATAACAATTGTTTTTCAAATTTTGACACAAGGCCTGCAAGATCGGAGGACGGGGGAATTGATTTCATCGACCTCAGTAACTAACTGGTACTTATTTTATCGATTCCGAGAGAAAGAAATATAAAGATGACCTCGGTGGAATTTGAACTCAGAACGTAAAGGCGGACGAAATACCGCTAAGTATTTTGCTTGGAGTGCTAACAACAGATGTATTGCGGTTCGCTACACCTGTTTCAAGCGTGTTTTATTGAAGAACAGAAGTATTACACTGTGAAAAAAACAGAAAAAAAACACGTTTTCATCTGTTGAATACAGGTAAAAATTAAGAATTAAAAATTTCTCAAGAACAAGTACATAGTGTCAGATGACTCGGCCGACCCAAATTCAGTCAGAGTGTGAAGAGTTAAATTAATATCAAGTTTGTACACAATACCAACATCATTTGACAACCGATGCTGGTGTGTTTACGTCCCCGTAACATAGCGGTTCGGCAAAAAAGGTCGATAGAATATATACTAGGCTTACAAAGAATAAGTAAAAGAGGAAAAGAGTAATAGCTCTATCACCGACCCGATGTTTCACTATTTAAATACCCGATTTGCTCGAATCCTGGAAATTTTATATATATATAAAATTATATATATATATATATATATATATTATATATATATATATATAGCACACACAGAATGTGTATAAGTCTCCCTTTACTGTCCGTTGACCAAGCAATAAAACAACTTGTTGACACTGCATTATCCGTCAATTAAATATAAAACCGTGTGACTGATAGTGAATTTATTAATTTATAAATGTATTTTAATAGCAATTGAGTGTTAAGCTTTATCTTCTTATCTATTTTTTAAAACTTTAATTGTTTCACTCATTGGGATGCAGCCATGCTCGGTCAGCGCCCTGAGGGCTTTACTTGACCCACACTCAGTTATTTTTTTATATCTCCTACTTATTCTGTTGGTTTTCAAGTCGAATTATTAAGTTAAATTTACGGGGACCGGAACAAAACATCACAGGCTGTCAAACGGTATCGAGAACGCGCGCGCGCGCACAACACACACTCACTCACAAACACACACACACACACACACTCATACACACATACACGTGTGTGTATGTACGTACGTATGTGTATATATATATATTATATATATATATATATATATATATATATGATAAATTCAGAGTGAATACTTGATAATGTAAGCACCTGTATATGTCAGCTAGTAGCAGAGGTGAGAGGATATATGTATCAAGTGAAATCAAATGTTTTTTTATTTCATTTTATATATATATACCATCATGTAAAGTTTGTTATGTCGTGAACTGTGCCTCAAAATTATACCTTTTTTAGTGGTAGTGGTGGTGATGGTGGATGAAGTACACAACAGCATCAAAATTGTGTTCTCGACCTCCTCATGGTACCAATTTATAGCCAGTTGACGTGGGCCATTGTGAGATAATTGTTAATGCGAGATAGTGACCTTTCGATAAACCAGATCCAGCCTACTGATGGATCTACGATTATCGCACACCGATCATTACTTAAATATCGTTGAACCAGTCGAGAGTTCACTGACCTTAACGCAGTCTTAACGAGACTTAATTGATCTTATCATCGTTACATTAACCTTCATTTGCCTGATCAGGCTTCACTAACGAGAAATAAACATTAGTCCACCATTTTGTGATTTTGTTGACATTTAAGCTTTAGTTCGGAATTTGGAGAAACATTTTAAAGAAGTTTTCATAGAGTTTATGCCGGTTTAATACAGTAGATACATGAATTGTAGTGTCGGTGTTGTTGTTGGTGGTTGTTTATGTGTAACTGTTGCTGTTGTAGTTGTAGGTTTTTGTGAACTCATCTTAGACCTGCTTTCATCACAACCATCATACAGAAATGGTCATATCGTCTTTATTAGTGCTCTATGTTTCAGGACCTAACCCAAGAAGACTTCCATAAAACCATTAAAAAAAAATATATATATATTGGTTAGGTTCCTGAAGGAGATTTCACTGTTACTTTGACTAGAGCAGGCGACATTACGATGTGATGGCCAAGCAATATTGAAATAGTCGAATACATTTAGCGGGTCATCGAGTATTGAGTCGGTCCAGATAATTTGAGCGCTACAAGTTATATGAAACTGGTGAACATCCGTTGAGATAGCCAAAGCTGGTCAATATACAGTAAGTGGCATTGAAACAAGTTTGACTGACCTCTCTATTTCTGACCTCAAAGATATTGTCTATCTGTTTATGACATAGAATATTGGCTAAAACCAAAAGATATATTCTGTAATACAGTGTATACATACTTATATATATATGTTTGTTTGTGTGTGTGTATACATAAGTATTTATGCACATCTATCTATCTATCTATCTATCTATCTATCTATCTATCTATCTATCTATCTATCTATCTATCTATCTATCTATCTATCTGTCTGTCTGTCTGTCTGTCTGTCTGTCTGTCTGTCTGTCTATCTATCTATCTATCTATCTATCTATCTATCTATCTATCTATCTATCTATCTATCTATCTACAGCAGCTCTGCCGACCGGGGTCAAACTTGTGCAACTTACAAACGACTAAAGCGTTCTATAGAGGACTAGTGGAGGGGAGGTCCGACGACACACTCGGGGCAAACCTGGGCGTCGACGAGAAACTCTTAACCCGCCTGTTCAGGACGACGTTCGGGCCAGGGCCTATGGATAACTTCCAGAAATCCCTGACATGGCAATGCTATCGAGACGCACTACCTGTTCGAGAGAAGAGCTACAGGCACGGTTCGAAAACCATCACCGGACCGACCTGCCCGAGATGCGGTCAGAGCGACGAAACCGTTCTGCACGCACTCGTGCAGTGTCCAGATATTTCAGAGCTGTGGACCTTCGTCGAACAGCCGTTGTCGCGTGTAGGACGGGCCCGCTTATCGGCCCCGAGTCTATCGTGAATATTGTTCCACCACCTTCCTTTAAACGGGAAGGAAAACGGTTTTCGTTACGCTGATGGCTATGGCGAAAGAATGTGTGTGGGGACGCGTTTGAAAGGACTCCAACAAACCCTTCCTCTCTGGTCAGTCTCTCGTCAACTTTTTCAAGTACCACTTGAAAAGGAGGATGAGAATAGAGAGGAAGGCTTTGTCGAACGAATGTTTTAATAAAAAGTGGGTAAAAGTTGCAAAAATGGTCAGTATGAAAGACGACACTATTTTAAGCGTAAATCTGTAACCAAAAGAGAACTGTCTGAGGTGACCTTGGTCTTTTTTGTAGGTTTTTCTTTCCAGGGCTACACCTAAACTGTGAACTTTATATATATATATTACTTTTTTATACACCACACAACCCACAGATCCCTATTGATCAAACGTTTTTTCTTTGTGTGTCCCACCCATCCCACCTCGAAAAGAAAAAACTCTACATTGTATTTCGTCCATTTTTATTCGACAATTAGTGTTTAGCCCTGTGTGGCCACAATAAAAAGTTATCTATCTATCTATCTATCTATCTATCTATCTATCTATCTATCTATCTATCTATCTATCTATCTATCTATCTATCTATCTACCTATCTACCTATCTATCTATCTATCTATCTATCTATCTATCTATATCTATCTATCCCTTTGTCTGCTGTCTGTCTGTCTGTCTGTCTGTCTGTCTGTCTATCTATCTATCTATCTATCTATCTATATTTCTGATCAATCTCTCATCAACTTCTTCAAGTACCACTTGAAAAGGAAAGTGAGAGTAGAGAGGCAAGTTTTGTCTAGCGAATGTTTTAAAAAAAGATGGGTGAATGTAGCAAGGATGGCACGTATGAATGACGAAGCCAACTTGAGCATAGTCCTATGAACCCAGAAATTGAAAACAGAGGGTTACCCACTTGCAAACAAATGTGGTAACATATAACAATATTGACCGAGGTTACCGTGGTCTTTTTCGTAGGCTTTTCTTCCCACGGATAAACCTCATCTGCTTTCCCCCTTTACACCGTACATCATGACACTGTGATACACGATCCCTATTGATCGTTTTTTTTCTTCCTCTTCCTCCTTTTTCCTCTTTTTCTTTTTTCCTTTTTCTTTTCTTTTGTTTCTTTTTTCTCCTTTTTTTTCTTTTTTCCCTTTCACGATCCCTTTTGATCGAAAATCTACGCCACTTTTTTTTGTTTCTCTTGTTTTTTTGTTTTTTTTTTCATCCCCCAAAAGAAAAGCTCTACCTTGTAATTTGTCCCATCTATGTGCAGCCCTATGTGGCCAATAAAGAAACTTATCTATCTATCTATCTATCTATCTATCTATCTATCTATCTATCTATCTATCTATCTATCTATCTATCTATCTATCTATCTATCTATCTATCTATCTGGGGGATTGGAATGCTACCTTGGACACGCATGTAGACTACGTGGGTAGAGATAGGAATAGACGGGGATGCAAATGCCTCAGAGACCTGCTCAGACGCTTTCAACTGTCTGACAGGTTCCGACTAGACCACCCGAATGCGCCAACGTGGACATGGAGCAACCGCATCGGGTCGTCGAGATCGTATCTAGATAGGATACTGTGTAGGACAGTAGACAGAGATAGCATAGGATGTCCACAATTCCACATAGTCAGCTACAAGGATCACAAAACTTGTGACATGTACGCTAGACTTAGGTAAGACACTTAGGCAGGTCCCGGATACTGGAAACTAAACGCGTCTTTCCATCGAGACAGGTTTTCAGAGACCGGATTAGCACACTAGTAAAGAGGGCTTTGACGGGAGCCATCATCAACAACAAATGGTGGTTTGCCCTCAAGAGAGCAGTAAAAGCAGAAGCGATTAGGTACAGCAAAGCACTAGCCATAGATAGAAATAGAGTAGAGGGTGAGCTAGTTAAGAAGCTAGAAGAGGCAATTAGAAGCGGCATCGCACCCGACGTTTTGGCGGCGAGGTTGGCCCTCGACCAACACTTCAACGCCAAACACGAAGGATGTGCTGTCAGAGCTAGGATGCGTGCTCTAAGGAACGAAGGTGTTGGAGCCGCGAGAGAGGCCCGGGTGGCAACAGGGCAACAGGGCAACAAAGCCACCATTCGGTCCCTGGTAGATGAACAGGGGCGCGAATTGCTCGAGCCAAGTAAAATGTGTGAGGCCTTTCAGCAGCATTTTGCCCGACTGTTCGGGACGAGTGGAGGGCAAGAACGTAGGGTGGACTTCAGTGCCTACCTACATAGCCTACCACGACTCTCGACAAGAAAGGCAGTGTGCTGCGAAGGTGCCATCACGGCGGTGGAAGTGCAGGACGCGATGGCAGAATGCTCGAGGGACAAATCGCCGGGTTTGGATGGTCTACCCTACGAGCTTTACAATTGTATGCCAGACTTGTTTGGAGATCTCTGGCGGCGGTGTACTGCAAACTGGCAGCAAAACGGGAGCATCCTGGTTTTGTGAGCCGAGGGCCGTAAGTTGCTGCTGAAGAAAGATCTAAACAAGGGAAATGTAATATATAACTTTAGCCCATCACTCTGGCTTAATGCAGACTTGAAAATTTTGGCCAAGGTGCTAGCCAAGAGGTTGGCGCTGCTTGTCACGAGAAACTGGTCGACAGGCGCAACATGCGCCGTGCCAGGCCGGACCATCCATGACAACCTCCACCTGATGCGCTACATCATAGACAGGGTAGTTAACGAACCTGGCATGGGTGGGGCGCTGATCAATTTGGATCAATCGAAAGCTTTCGATAGGGTAGACCATCGATACTTGGAGGCGGTCCTCAGAGCGGCTGGCTTCGGTCCCGTCTTCCGTGGCTGGATAGCCGCTTTGTACAGAGGCATCAGTTCGGTAATTCGCGTGAATGGACATCTATCGAGACCCTTCGACATCGCACGTTCGGTCCGTCAGGGATGCCCCCTCTCGTCGCTTCTATACGTATTGACTCTCGAGCCATTATTGCGGAAGCTGGCAACTTTGAGGGGCATCCCGCGAGAACTGGGATGCGTGACGAGCGTGACTGCATACGCGGACGACGTCACCGTCATAGTGTCTAGCCACGAGCACATCGAGCAGGTCGGCGAGACACTGAAAAACTACGAAGCGGTGAGAGGAGCGAAAATCAACCGGGAAAAGTCAGTGGGCTTGCGACTAGGCACCTGGAGAAGCAAGGCCATGCCGTCCACCAGCGCCTCCGTCGTGGGACGCTGGACCGACGGCCCGTTGAGTTGCGTCGGGGTCTGGTTTGGTCAGGACCTCCAAGTGGAGAAGAACTGGAACGAGATAACGAGTAGGGTGGTCACTCTCGCCCGGCAATGGGCCGAGAGGAAACGGTCCCTAAAAGGGTCGGCGGAGGTGGCGAACACGTACATCGCGTCCGTCATCTACTACGCCTGAACCGTCGTAGCTTGTCCCGACCCTACCATCACCAAACTACAACGCATTCTCTTTCGCTTCTTGTGGAAGGATGCGTCCCGATGGTCAGGCGATCCATTTGCTGTCAACACCGCTAAATGGAGGGCTGGGCATGCCGTAGTTGATGATGCGCAGACACGCGCTGAGACTGCGACATCTCTGGCTCTATGTAGACGACGGTGAACAGGTGTGGTCGCCGTTTGTGAGGCACGCTTTCCCACAGATCGTCTCTATGACGAACTGCAGTCGTGGATCAAAAAGAGCCGAGAAAGGGCGAATGGCACCGCGAGTGTCGCGTTGCTCTCAAGCAACTCTGCCGTCCTGGGTCGACCTTGAGTGACTTCAACACAAAAGCATTCTATAGGGGATTAGTGGAGGGGAGGTACGACGACGAGCTCGGGGCGAACCTGGACGTCGACGAGGAGTACCTGACCCGCCTGTTAGGACGACTTTCGGGCCAGGGCCCATGGACAACTTCCAGAGATCCCTGCCTGGCAGTGTTACGAGAAGCGCTACCGTTCGGGATAAGCTCTACAGACACGGCTCGAGAAACACGGGGGCCGACTGCCCGAGATGCGGTCAGAGCGACCGAAACCGTTTGCACGCACTCGTGCAGTGTCCAACAATTTCCGACCTGTGGGCTTGTGTCGAACAAACTGCTGTCACGTGTGGGACGAGTCGGTTTATCAGCTGAATCTATCGTCAATATTGTCACGCCTCCTTCCTTCAAACGGGAAGGAAGAGCTATTTTCATCATCCTTGTGGCTATGGCGAAAGAATGTATCTGGTGGACGCGTCTGAAAGGATTGGAGACAAACACTTTCCTCTCTGGTCAATCTTCATCAACTTCTTCAAGTACCACTTGGAAAAGGAAAGTGAGAGTAGAGAGGCAAGTTTTGTCTAGCGAATGTTTTAAAAAACAGATGGGTGAATGTAGCAAGGATGGCAGGTATGAAGACGAAGCCACCTTGAGCATAGTCCTATGAACCCAGAAATTGAAAACAGAGGGTTACCCACTTGCAAACAAATGTGGTAACATAAACAATATTGACCAAGGTTACCGTGGTCTTTTTCGTAGGCTTTTTT
>NW_021828602.1:0-2500 GCF_006345805.1 Octopus sinensis
ATATGGGAGACCTGGAATTGAGATCACTAAGAGTGTCGAACATAAAGGTTATCCCTATTGTCATCGGAGCATTGGATTCAATACCACCAAATCTGAAAAAACATCTGGAAACTTTTAAAATACCCTACAATCTAGGCGCCTTGCAAAAATCGGCATTACTTGGAACTCCACGCATAGTAGTGACTGTCTGGAGTCCTTGTTGTGACTTGACAAACAGTACAAACCCCCGGTGGACACAATATCTTTAATCAACATCACGATATTGGATACCGTGCAACTTCTTAAATAATAATTATAACTATAATATTTCGTTTTTGGATTTGGTTTGCAAGATTCTTTATATGAGTTCGTGTGTTGAAGCATATTCTATTGTGTCTGGGGAGAGTCATTTTCTTTTTGTGCCTTATAATGTAACACACTCACCGGTAAAATTTCCTATATTTTCTTATTTTTATTGTCCTAAAATTTTCGTTGCGTCTTGAAACCTTTTCAATAGGCACAAAAAGAAAATGACTCTCCCCGGACACAACAGAATATAATTATGAATATTCATGTGTGTGTGGTGTGTGTGTGTGTGTGTGTGTGTGTGCGCGCGCGCGTGCGTGTGAATATATACGTAACGCACACACACATACATATACATATATGTATGTACGCATATATATATATATATATATATTTATTATTTTTAAAAAATGTTATCTAGTTTCAGCTCACGAGCTGTAGCCATGCTGGGGCACCGCATATATATATATATATATATATTATATAGATATATATATATATATATATATATGGCGGTTGCCCCAGCATGGCCACAGCTCGTGAGCTGAAACTAGATAAAATTTATAAATATATATATGCACAACACAAAAGTTGTATTACCCTCGTATTTATAATTGCAGTCCAGACAATGTGTGTGTGTACATGTGTGTGTGTGTACGTGTGTGTGTGTGTGTGTGTGTATGTGTGTATGTGTGTGTACGTGTGTGTGTGTGTACGTGTGTGTGTGTGTACGTGTGTGTGTGTGCGTGTGTGTGGAATATGGGGGAAACCATTTCATGGAGGTGGAGACGATATAATCAACTACAAACCACGCCTTCTGCTCACCCCCACCCGCCGAAGGCGTAACTCCAGCAAGGCCGCACATCAGTCCAGAACGACTCTGAAAACAAGGGAACTGACCAACCCTAGCCTTAGGTGAAAGCAACATGTTTTATGGACAATATCGTCGTTACTATGACATGTCGTCGATCGTGGATCACGTGATCCGGACCGCCAAACTCGTAAATAAAAATGGCGCGTGTGATGAAGAGGCGATAAAATAATATATTGGGAGAGAAACGAGACGAAGTTGGCCGGTCTTGACACTCCGTCTGTAGCAGTGGCCATGAAAACCAGGTGGATAAAATAATGTTATAGCCCAGGACAACGCTGCAATACGGAAATGGATAATAACGATAATAATAAATAATAGATTTTATATATATATAGGCGCAGGAGTGGCTGTGTGGTAAGGAGCTAGTTTACCAACCACATGGTTCCGGGTTCAGTCCCACTGCGTGACACCTTGGGCAAATGTCTTCTACTATTATAGCATCGGGCCGACCAAAGCCTTGTGAGTGGATTTGGTAGACGGAAACTGAAAGAAGCCCGTCGTATATATGTATGTATGTGTGTGTGTATATGTTTGTGTGTCTGTGTTTGTGCCCCTAGCATTGCTTGACAACCGATGCTGGTGTGTTTATGTCCCCGTAACTTAGCGGTTCGGCAAAAGAGATCGATAGAATAAGTACTGGGCTTACAAAAGAATAAGTCCCGGGGTCGAGTTGCTCGGTTAAAGGTGGTGCTCCAGCATGGCCGCAGTCAAATGACTGAAAGAAGTAAAAGAGTAAAGAGTATATGTATATATATAATAATATATATATATATATATATATATATATATTATATATATATATATATAACATGAGGATGATGATGGTGGTAGTGATGTTACCATTAATAAATAACAAGGAAACGGTAACAACAACAACAGTAACCCTTTCCAACTTACGCACAAGGCCTGAAATTTTGGGAGAGACGGGGCTAGTCGCTCGTATTGACTCCAGTGTAACACTGGTACTTAATCTATCGATCCCACCAGGGTTAAAAGCAAAGTCGACCTCGGCGGAATTTGAACTCGGAACGGACGAAATACCGCAAAGTATTTCGCTCGATTCTGTCAGTTCACTGCCTTAAAGATAATGATTTCAAGTTTTGCCACAAGGGCAGCAATTTTGGGGAAGAGGATGAGTTGAGTACATTGACCCCAGTGTAACACTGGTACTTATTTTATCGATCCTGAAAGGATGAAAGGTAAAGTTGACCTCGGTGGAATTTGTATCAGAACGTAGCGTCAGGTGAAATACGGCTAAGTATTTCGTCCGGCGTGCTAACGATTCTGCAAGCTTACCGCTTAATGATAATAATAATAATAATAATAATAATAATAATAATA
>NW_021828602.1:5000-7978 GCF_006345805.1 Octopus sinensis
ATATAGATAAATGGCTGAGAGAGGTTGTAGAGTTTCTGCAGAAAGATACTCTTGGTGATAGCAAGGATTATCAGAAGGGTTCTAAGCACTTAAAAAAACACCTGGAAACTTGTGGATACATAAGGTTACAGGTAGTAATCCGCTACCCACATAATTCCTATCAGGAATAAGACCAAGCATGAGCTAGAAGGGATTAAGTCGATTACATTGACCCCAGTGTAATCTGGTACTAATTTTATCGACTCCCGAACGGACGAAAGGCATAGTCGACCTCGGCAGCATTTGAAATCAAAACGTAAGGACGGACAAAATACTGCCAAGCATTTTGCTACAAATATTATGGAGGATCATAAATGCCACAATAAAAATTAATAGCAATTATTATGGCTAATAATAATAATGATGATGATGATGATAATAATAATAATAATAATAATAATAATAATAATAATAATAATAATATAATAATAATAATAATAATAATAATAATAATAATAATAATAGGAATAGAAAATGATGATGATGATGATGATATAACAAAGATACAGAGTGAAACATTACACAGACATACAAACATAATTAGATGCCCACACACATAAACAGAGACAGACAGACAGACAAATAGACAGACGGACTGACAAACAGACAGACAGAAGGAGAGGAAATTAGAAAGGTAGAGAGAACGTGAGAGAGACATTTCACATACTTAGGAGCATAACTTGATGCACACTGATATAAATAAGGGAGAGAGAGAGAGAGAGGGAGAGAGAGAGAAGGATAAGAAAGCGAGGGAAAGAGAGAAAAATATGTTTATATATGTGTATATATAGGGAGAGAGAGAGAGAGAGAGAGAGAGACATACAGACAGACAGACAGACAGGTAGACAGATATTTAGATAGATAGGTAGATGGATGGATAGATAGATAGATAGATAGATAGATAGATAGATAGATAGATAGATAGATAGATAGATAGATAGATAGATAGATAGATAGATAGATAGATAGGTGAGAGTGAATGAGTTATTGAGTGAGAGAGAGAGTGTTATGGCGATATATAACCATTGGTAGCATGACAGAATTTCAGGTCGTCTGCTTCAATGATATTGGACGTGGCGGTTTAGGGTTTTTAATTTTGAAAGTGAATGAATGATATCGTCAACGGCAGCTGTTTATGAGTTGACCAACATACACACACACACACACACACACACACACCTATATATACACGCATATATGTGTGTTTGGGCAGACAGCATACGACACACAAAATGTGTAAACATATACATCCTTCTTTCTCGCTGTATATATTTGCCTAATAATTTCAGAGTCTATTCGTGCGTGCACGTATGTGTGTGTGTGTGTGTGTGTGTGTGTGTGTGTGTGTATCTCGCCACACACACATAGACTCATACAACACTGATCGGCTCTTTCAGCGACTACTACTACTACTACTACTACTACTATCTCGTTTGTCAAATCTACAGAGACGCACAAACGTTCATAAAATATACATATATATCATTTGTATGGGTGTGTATGTATATATGCCCGTGTGTCTGCGCGTGTGCGCACACGCACACACACACACACACATACACACACACACATATATATATTTATATTTTCCCCTTTTGTAAATCCTAACAGACGTGTATATGTAAACATACAAAAACCATGTATGTATGTATCCACGGATATATATATATTATATATTGTATATTGTATATTATGTATATTATATATTTTATATTTATAATATATATACATACATATATACATACATTCATACATATACAACACACACACACACACACAAACACACACACACACACACACAAACACACACACACACACAATCTGCCTGCTGTCACAAAACCAACACAAACAAGAAACAAACACAATCTCCAACATTACAACATTTAATTTAGCACCATGTTTCTAAATCATAGCGATAGAGGCGCCATCTATCACCGGAAGTATCGTTGCTGCTGGACCACGGATATGTGTAGCCATTTTGTTTGACAGCTAAACGAACTTGCAACTCTTGTTGTTGCTGTTGTAGTTGGGTTTTTTTTTGTTGTTGTTGTGTTTGTGTTTTTGCACTGCGTATAAAAATATATCTGTAAATACGCACTCACAGATACACACACGCACATACAATATATCTATATATAAATGGTTACATAAATAGATCTATGTATGAATGTATGTAAGTATGTATGTATGCATGTATGTATGTATGCATGTATGTATGTATATATGCATGCATGTATATATGTATGTATGTATGTATCTATATATATATTTATATATATATAGTGTAATAAATAAAATATATGCATACATACATATATACATATATGTACGTACCTACATCTACATGTATATATACATGCATATATAAATATATATATATACGTGAGTACAGTACACCACAAACAGACGTAGAACTCAACGAGAAACGAAAACGTAAAAACAAACATGGAAACGTACCTTTTTTAACAACGAAAAAACAGAGTACAAGACAAACTACACAAGGAAAATTCCCCTTCATCAGCTGTCCCTAGTTCAACTCCAGCGTGTTTCGAGGGTGAGGACAGAACACGGCTCGTCGAACTAGCCCTTCCTGCGAAAGAATTAAATAAAATTACTACGCAGACGGGTAAAAACAAGGAAAGAAAAAAATGTGACAAAAACAGGACGTAAAAACGATACAAATAAAATTACAAAATAAAATACAAAATAAAAATACAATTACAAAAAAATACAGTACAAGAAATAAAAACAAACAAGAAAACAAACAATGAGGGCCTTTTTTGGCCTAGACGAGGAAAGATTCTTAAGAGCGCTGGAAGAACATGTGTTCACTGTTAGAAGGCCGCAGGCGAAAGGAAGTAGTCGCCCAGTTGTGAGAGAGATGAGGAGGAGTGAGAGAGAGAGAGAGAGAGAGAGGAAGACAAGCGGCTATGAGAGAG
>NW_021828603.1:0-7994 GCF_006345805.1 Octopus sinensis
GAAATTGAACTCAGAACTAACGGCAGACGAAATGCCTATTTCTATTTCTTTACTATCCACAAGGGCTAAACACAGAGGACAAACAAGGACAGCAAACGGATTAAGTCGATTCCATCGACCTCAGTGCGTAACTGGTACTTAATTTATCGACCCTGAAATGATGAAAGGCAAAGTCGACCTCGGCGGAATTTGAACTCAGAACGTAAAGACAGACGAAATACCTGTTTCTTTACTACCCGCAAGGGGCTAAACACAGAGAGGACAAACAAGGACAGACAAACGGATTAAGTCGATTGCATCGACTCCAGTGCGTAACTGGTACTTAATTTATCGACCCCGAAAGGATGAAAGGCAAAGTCGACCTCGGCGGAATTTGAACTCAGAACGTAGCGGCAGACGAAATACCTATTTCTATTTCTTTACTCTCCACAAGGGGCTAAACACAGAGGACAAACAAGGACAGAGAAACGGATTAAGTCGATTCCATCGACCTCAGTGCGTAACTGGTACTTAATTTATCGACCTCGAGAGGATGAAAGGCAAAGTCGACCACGGCAGAATTTGAACTCAGAACGTAACGGCAGACGAAATGCCTATTTCTATTTCTTTACTATCCACAAGGGGCTAAACACAGAGGACAAACAAGGACAGACAAACGGATTAAGTCGATTCCATCGACCTCAGTGCGTAACTGGTACTTAATTTATCGACCCCGAGAGGATGAAAGGCAAAGTCGACCCGGGCGGAATTTGAACTCAGAACGTAACAGCAGACGAAATACCTCTAAGCATTTCGCTCGGCGTGCTAACGTTTCTGCCAGCTCACCACCTTAGCAAGACAAATATTGACATACAAAGATACACACACACACACACACAGATATTCTAGGCACAAAGCCCGAAATTTTGGGGGTGGGGTGGGGGGAGATAGGGCCAGTCGATTAGATCGACTCCAGTACGCAACTGGTATTTAATTTATCGACCTCGAAAGGATGAAAGGCAAAGTCGACCTTGGCGGAATTTGAACTCAGAACGTAGCGGCTGATGAAATACCGCAAAGCATTTCGCCCGGCGTGCTAACGTTTCTGCCAGCTCGCCGCCTTTGCTAGACAAATATTGACCTACAAAGATGGATGGGAGCACTTTGTCGGTTACAACAACGAGGGTTCCGGTTGATCCGAATCAACGGAACAGCCTGCTCGTGAAATTAACGTGTAAGTGGCTGAACACTCCACAGACACGTGTACCCTTAACGTAGTTCTCGGGGATATTCAGCGTGACACAGAGAGTGACAAGACCGGCCCCTTGAAATACAGGTACAACAGAAACAGGAAGTAAGAGTGAGAGAAAGTTGTGGTGAAAGAGTACAGCAGGGATCACCACCATCCCCTGCCGGAGCCTCGTGGAGCTTTAGGTGTTTTCGCTCAATAAACACTCACAACGCCCGGTCTGGGAATCGAAACCGCGATCCTATGACCGTGAGTCCGCTGCCCTAACCACTGGGCCATTGCGCCTCCACCTACAAAGATACACACACACACACCGATACGTACATACAGAAATAATTATCTGACGAAGCGGATTGATGAACATAGAAGCAGTGAAGTTAGTGTTAACGTATTTATTACGGGTAACATTAAAAGCTAACTCATAATAATTATGTACTGAGAGAGATGCATAAATAACTATTAACAAGTAGAAAGGAAACGTCAAGGCAATGCTACACGAGGAGCTTCTGCACAGTTTCCCTCCTACCGACCAATTTTTCGACATTAGTCGAGCGATGGCTATTAGTTGAAAACACTTGCGTAAGGTACTGCGCAGGAAGACTGAACCCGGAACCACCTAGTTGCAAAATGAGCTTCTTAACCACACCGCTTCTCATGAACATGATATAATTACAATTATGTAATGTAATCACACAATCCGTCTTGCATGTTTATGAAAATATATTAAAATAAAATATGTTTAATCGCACCTGTTCTATTATGTTACAGATTAACACTAACATGGTTGTTACCGGTTCGGTTTTTTTTGTGTGTGTGTATTTTTCTCTCTATCTATGTATCTACCTTTCTTTCTGTTTCTCTCACTCTCTCTCTCTCTCTCTCTCTCTCTCTCTCCCTCTATCTATCACTCTATCTATCTATCTATCTCTCTTTCTCTCTCTCACTTATTCACTCACTCACTCTTTCTCCCTCTAAATATCTATCTATGTCTCTCTCACTCTCTCTCTTTCTCTCTCTCACTCTCTATCTGTCTGTCTGTCTATCTATCTATCTAACTATGTCTTTCTCTCTTTCTCTCTCTCCCACTATCTATCTATCTCTATCTATTTATCTATGTCTCTCTTCCTCTCTCTCACTTATTCACTCACCCACTCACTCTTTCTCTCTCCCTCTAAATATCTATCTATGTCTCTCTCTCCCTCTCTCCGTTTCTCCCTCTTCCTCTCCCCTCTCTCTCTCTCTCTCTCTCTAAGTATGCATATCTGTCTATCTTTCTCTCTGCTTTCTCTTTCTCCTTTTTCCTACTTGTTAATATTCATTTTCACATCTCTCTCATTACATAATCATTACTCGTAAGCTTTTACTGCTCCCCGTAGTAAATACATAAACACTCACTTCAATGCCACAACGTTCGCCAATCCGCTCCATCAGATAATTATTTCTGGTTAATGTTTTTAAACCACGCTCAATAAATATGCTAAAACTAATTTATCTATAAAACAAATTCTCTGAAACAGACTAACCGGAAGCTCTAATTTCATGGCATTGAAAAGATTTCTTTACATCAATGGTTCTCACCCGGCGATCATTGACCCATGGGGGGTGGAGGTCCATGTAAGATTTTGTTGTTAAAATTTATGTGCAACAAAATGGTTACACTTCTAGAATACACAAAATATTTCAACAACATTTTTATACAATTCCTAATAACACTTTCTACTAAATGCACAAGGCCTGGAATTTTGGGGGAGGGGGATTAGCCGATTGCATCGATCCCAGTGTTTCATTGATACATAATTTATCGACCCCGAGAAGATGAAAAGCGAAGTCGATCTCGAACTGAGAACGTAGCGATGGGCGAAATGCCGCCAAGCATTACCAGTTGGCTAACAATACTGCCAGCTCGCCACCTCAATAATGATGATGATGATGATGGTGTTGGTGATAATAGTAATATATATATATATATATATATATATATTATAATATATATATATAATATATACATATATAGGGAAGGGGTAAAGACCCCCTTCGGTCATGAATGACCATAGGATTGCACCTAGAAAGTTACCCTCCTAGACACAAGTCTGGGCAAGGTTGTTTTATGGAAGACCAGCAGTCGCCCATGCATACCGGCCTCCCCTCTCCACGTCACCGATGTTGTCCAAGGGAAAGGCAAGGGCCGATACAGCTTGGCACCTGTGACGTCGCAACTCATTTCTACAGCTGAGTGAACTGGAGCAACGTGAAATAAAGTGTCTTGCTCAAGAACACAACACGCAGCCCACACAACACATATATATATATACATATATATATATATATATGTATACATATATATACATATTCGACGGGCTTCTTTCAGTTTCCGTCTACCAATTCCACTCACAAGGCTTTGGTCGGCCCGAGGCTACAGTAGAAGACACTTGCCCAAAGTGCCACACAGTGGGACTGAACCCGGAACCATGTGGTTGGTAAACAAGCTACTTACCACAGGGCCACTCCTAATCTAATAACATTTTTATAACAAATCTTACCCTGCCTACTGAGGAGGCCTACAGTCAACAATGTATTGAAGCATTGAATCAAATGGATCTAACTCTTCTAATCCGATCTCTTGTCGTCACATAAACTCAATTTTTTTAATGGGGAGGTAACTCAATTTTTAATGGGGTTGAGATAACGAAAAAGTTACGAACCAAATTCACTCATTCACTCATAAGACATTGGTCGGCCCGGCGTTATAGCTGGTGTCACGCAATGGGGCTGAACCTGAGACCACGTGGTTACAAATCGAAATTCTTAATAACAGAACCATGCCAGCGCTGAAACGAGCATTTCCCACACATCTGATAAGTTAAAGAAAATCCAGGCTTCTATTTTCTACTCCGACATATTATCCATCCGGCCATTAAAAATTTGATGATCGTTATACTACAAACGGTGTAGAATTTCTGGTGTATTTCCTGAAGATTTTCGAGCTTTAAAGGTTTAAAGGAATGATTCTAAGGTTCCAAAGTTTCTGTGATCTGGTAGGTATTTCTGACGAAAATGGAAAAGACAGGTTAAAGCGCTTTAATTTTGTCTTTCATTTTTTTTTTTTTTTGTCATTTTTTAAACAAATCTTGTTTAGTTTTTTTTCTCATTTATTTTGAGTGTGTGTATGTGTGTGTGTGTGTGTGAATATGCATATGCATGTATATTTGTATGTATGTATATATATATTATATATATATATGTGGTGTGTGTGTGTGTATGTGTGTGTATGTATATATATATGTATACGTATATATATATATATATATTTTTTTTAATTTTTATCTAGTTTCAGCTCACGAGCTGTGGCCATATTATATATATATATGTGTGTGTGTGTGTGCGTGTGTGTGTGTGTGTGTGTGTGTGCATACATATAGATGCATATCTATCTGTCTATTTGTCTATCACGCTATCTATCTTGTTTCTATGTGTATGTTTCTCCCTCTATATATATACATGATAGTGACAGACAGACATAAATCGATAGATAGATAGATAGACAGATAGATAGATAGATAGATAGATAGATAGATAGATAGATAGATATATAGATAGATAGATAGATAGATAGATGCGTATACACAATACACATACACACATCCTTTTGTATGTAATTCTTGACCATAAAATGAAGTAGACAAGTTAAACCAAGTACGATATTGAATGGTATTTGTTCTTTCATTCTTCTATTCTCTTTTTCAACTCATCCACCTAACAGCACGCGACCGTTTTCAATATATATTTTGTATAGACCGCCATTGGTAGTGGAAATGTTCCGACCTCCGATGAGCTGTTCAGAAAAATATTGAAACGTCTCGTGTGCTGTTAAATCAATATATAGTATAAATATATGTAGAAGATAGGGAGACAAGTGAGAGAGAGAGAGAGAGAGAGAGTTAGAAAAGGTGTGTATGTGTGTGTGATGGGGTTGGATATGTGTGTTTTGCTTTTATTTATTCATTGGTGAATGATCAAAGAATCAACTTCCAAACTGTCGAAAATTTATTTAATCTGTTCAACTTGTAAGTTAAAAACAAGCGCAACACCTCGCCACGAACGTGCTCACAGACAGCCGCAGCACATACATTTGTCTCAAGTTAGAAGTTTGTTTAGTAAACAGATCATACACATATACACACACACATATGTGTAGGTATATACGTGCGTATGTATAAATATATATATATATATATATATATTATATATATATATATATATATATATATATATATATAATATATATATGTATGTATGATATATGTATGTATGTATGTATGTATGTATGTATGTATGTATGTATGTATGTGTGTGGTGTATGTATTATGTATGGATGTATGTATTATGTATGTATGTATGTATGTATGTACGTATGTATGTATGTATACGCATGAGTATACACTGATACATAAGTATATATGTTATATACATGTACATAGAGTCACACGTAAGTAGAGACACGTTTTAACAACATACATATACATATATATACACACACACAAATATATATATATATATGTATGTATGTGTATCTGTGTGTGCGTGTACACTCATATATATACTCTTCAATCTTTACTCTTTTATTTGTTTCAGTCATTTAACTGTGGCCATGCTGGAGCACCGCCTTTAGTCGAGCAAATCGACCCCCAGGACTTATTCTTTGTAAGCCTAGTACTTATTCTATCAGTCTCTTTTGCCGAAACGCTAAGTTACGGGGACGTAAACACACCAACATCGTTGTCAAGCGATGTTGGGGGGACAAACACAGACACATAAACAGAATTTGAACTCAGGACGTAACAGCAAACGAAATATCTATTTCTTTACTATCCACAAGGGGCTAAACACAGAGGGGACAAACAAGGACAGACAAACGGATTAAGTCGATTATATCGACCCTGGTACGTATTTAATCGACCCCAAAAGGATGAAAGGCAAAGTCGACCTCGACGGAATTTGAACTCAGAACGTAACAGCAGACGAAATACCGCGAAGCATTTTTCCCGGCGTGCTAACGACTCAGCCAGCTCGCTACCTTTATAATAATAATAATAATAATAATAATAATAATAATAATAATAATAATAATAATAATGATGATGATGATGATGATGATGATGATGATGATGATGATGATGATGATGATGATAACAATAATAATAATAATAATAATAATAATAATAATAATAATAATAATAATAATAATAATAATAATGATAAAGATAATAATAATAATAATAATAATAATATATTAAAAAAACCAATATATGGCACATAGGCATAACAACAACGTGAACTTCCAACCTGTGTCTCTTGAGGTCTCTAGGTGAGACTTGGAGCCAACTTGTACAACATAAAGCAAAAGTCAAACATAATATAATAATAATAATAATAATAATAATAATAACAATAACAATAATAATAATAATAATAATAATAATAATAATAATGATAATGATAATGATAATAATAATACTAATTAATAATAATAATAATAATTATATAAATAATAACAATAATAATAATAATAATAAAATAATAATGATAATGATAATGATAATAATAATAATAATAATAATAATAATAATAATAATAATAATAGCAATAATAATAATAATAATGGCGATGCTACGGATGCTGCTTCCGGTAATGATGAGGATGACGATCAACGAAAGATGTTTTATCCGCATATTTTTCAAAAGAAAATCAGAGTTCAATGTTAGTGTAGGTAGCTAAAACAATTTCCTTGCTCTCTATTCCCTGAAGCCTGTCGACAATTGAGGTGAAAGGGGAGGAAATAGCGAGGTGGATGGGGTGGAGAGGGATAGGGTGAGTGTGAGCGCGGCGCGGCGCTTATAGTACTGTAATAGTAAGTATTGACTAACAACAATGTGGCTGTAGTGATGGTGGTGGTGGTGGTTATGGTGGTGGTGGTGGTGGTGGTGGTGGTGGTGGTGGTGGTGTGCCTACGTTGGAGAAAGCAATTCAACAGACTTGTCGGAAAGGATTAGTCTTGGTAACTTGGACACAATCTTGTTTTTGTCGTTGTTGATGATGATAATGATGATGATGGTGGTGGTGGTGGTTGTAGTTGTGATGGTGGGGGTAGTGGTGGTAATGGCGGCGGCTGAGATGGTAGTGGTGGCGGTGGTGACGGTGGCTGAGATGGTAGTGGAGGTGATAACGGTAGAGGTGGTGGTGGTGGTGGGGTGGTGGTGGTGGTGGTGGTGGTGGTGGTATTGATGGTGGCAGTAGTGACGGTAATGGTAATAGTGGTGTTTATGGAGGCGGTGGTGGTGTTATGGTTGTAGTGGGGACAGTGGTAGTACTGGTGTTGTTGGTGATGGTGCTAGAGGTGGTGGTGGTTGTAGTTGTGATGGTGGTAGTGCTGGTATTGGTGGTGGTGTGCTGGTGGTGATGCTGGTCTTCGTCATTGCAGTGGTAGTGGTGGTGGCGAAGATGATGGCAGCGGTGTTTCATTTGTGGTCGTTGATGTGGAATAGAAGTGTATGTGAAGGTCAAGATGACGGGTCAGAGTGGAAAGGTCAGAAGTCGTAGGTCATGAGTCACAACATCTTGTATTTAGTGTTCCAGCAATGATAGTCTAACGTGCGTCGATGGATGACATGGAGGGGGGAGGGGGCGGAGGTTGTTGTTGCTGTTGCTGTTGTAGTAATTTGCTGGTATCTGTATATTGTTTTTTGTTTGTCTAAGCTTTGGTTTATAT